>NW_026558549.1:300000-511016 GCF_026930045.1 Uloborus diversus | reverse complement strand
TAATAATTCGACCCTGTAAATTTCAAAGCGTTTAGAATCAATAATTACCAAGGTGCATTTTTTGTTTTTATTATATTTAAGACTTCCGATCGACAGAGCTCCGATAGCCTATATTGGCTAGACCGTTGGGCTTCCATAGCGCGTGGTACTGGGTTCGAGTCCCGGCCGGAAAGGAAATCTTAAATGCAAATATTTTTTTCTAATTTTATAATTCTTTTTTTTTTATTTTTCCCTTTTGCGAAGTCAGTCAGTCAGTCTGACAGTCAATCAGTCAAGCACTCAGTCATTCAGTCTCAGTCAGTCAGTCCAGTCAGTCAGTCACTCAGTCAGTCAGTTAGTCCTTCAGCCAGTCAGTCAAGCAGTCAGTCATTTAGTCTCAGTCAGTCAGTCATTCAGTCAGTCAGTCAGTCAGGCAGTCAGTCAGTCAGTCAGTCGGTCAGTCCTGTGCAGTCAGTTAGTCACTAAAGCAGTCAATCAGTCTCAGTCAGTCAGTCAGTCAGTCAGTCCAGTCCAGTCTCAGTCAGTCAGTCAGTCAGTCTCGGCCAGTCAGTCAGTCATTCAGTCAGTCAGTCAGTCATTCAGTCAGTCAGTCAGTCGGTCAGCCTTATTCAGTCAGTCTGTCAGTCAGTCAGTCAGTCAGCCTTATTCAGTCAGTCTGTCAGTCATCCTTATTCAGTCAGTCTGTCAGTCTGTCAGTCGGTCAGTCCTGTCCAGTCAGTTAGTCAGTCAAGCAGTCCAGTCAGGTAGTCAAGCAGTCAGTCAGTCAGTGTCAGTCAGTCATTTAGTCATTCAGTCAGTCAGTGAAATAGCCAGTCAGAGAGTCAAGCAGTCAGTCAGTCAGTCTCAGTCAGTCAGTTAGTCAGTCAGTCAGTCAGTCAGTCAGTCAGTCCAGTCTCAGTCAGTCAGGCAGTTAGTCAGTCAGTCTCGGTCAGTCAGTGAGTCAGTCAGTCAGTATCAGTCAGTCAGTGAGTCAGTCTGTCAGTCAGGCAGTATCAGTCAGGCAGTAAGACTCCGCTCGACAGAACTCCGATAGCCTAATGGCTAGCCCGCTGGTCTTCCAAGCGAGTGGCCTGGGTTCGAGTCCCAGCCGGAGCGAATATCTTCAATGTATATATTTCTTTTCTAATTTGAAAATTCTTTTTTTTTTTCAATTTCTTTCCTTTGCAATTATTGATTATTTATGTAGGGAAGAAAATTCTGAGTCAGTTTAATTTTTCGACACGAAGATTTCAAAGTGTTTAAATAAACAATTACCAAGGTGCATTTTTTGTTTTTATTATATTTAAAACTCCCACCGACAGAGCTCCCATAGACTAATAGCTAGAGTGTTAGGCTTCCAAGAGAGTGGTTCTGGGTTCGAGTCCCAGCCTGAACGAAAATCTTCAATGTATACTTTTAGTTTCTAATTTGAAATTTCTTCTTCTTTTTTTTTTAATTTTTCTCTTTTGCGAATATTGATTATTTATGTAGGGAGAAAAATTCTGAGTCAGTTTAATTATTCGACTTGTAAATTTCAAAGTGTTTGAATCAATAATTACCAAGGTGCATTTTTTGTTTTTATTATATTTAAGACTTCCATCGACAGAGCTCCGATAGCCTAATGGCTAGACCGTTGGGTTCCTAGCGCGTGGTACTGGGTTCGAGTCCCGGCCGGAAAGGACATCTTAAATGCAAATATTTTTTTCTAATTTTATAATTCTTTTTTTTTTATTTTTCCCTTTTGCGAAGTCAGTCAGTCAGTCTGACAGTCAATCAGTCAAGCACTCAGTCATTCAGTCTCAGTCAGTCAGTCCAGTCAGTCAGTCACTCAGTCAGTCAGTTAGTCCTTCAGCCAGTCAGTCAAGCAGTCAGTCATTTAGTCTCAGTCAGTCAGTCATTCAGTCAGTCAGTCAGTCAGGCAGTCAGTCAGTCAGTCAGTCGGTCAGTCCTGTGCAGTCAGTTAGTCACTAAAGCAGTCAGTCAGTCTCAGTCAGTCAGTCAGTCAGTCAGTCCAGTCCAGTCTCAGTCAGTCAGTCAGTCAGTCTCGGTCAGTCAGTCAGTCAGTCATTCAGTCAGTCAGTCAGCAGGCAGTCAGTCAGTCGGTCAGCCTTATTCAGTCAGTCTGTCAGTCATCCTTATTCAGTCAGTCTGTCAGTCAGTCAGTCGGTCAGTCCTGTCCAGTCAGTTAGTCAGTCAAGCAGTCAGTCAGGTAGTCAAGCAGTCAGTCAGTCAGTGTCAGTCAGTCATTTAGTCATTCAGTCAGTCAGTGAAATAGCCAGTCAGAGAGTCAAGCAGTCAGTCAGTCAGTCTCAGTCAGTCAGTAGTCAGTCAGTCAGTCAGTCAGTCCAGTCTCAGTCAGTCAGGCAGTTAGTCAGTCAGTCTCGGTCAGTCAGTGAGTCAGTCAGTCAGTATCAGTCAGTCAGTGAGTCAGTCTGTCAGTCAGGCAGTATCAGTCAGGCAGTAAGACTCCGCTCGACAGAACTCCGATAGCCTAATGGCTAGACCGCTGGTCTTCCAAGCGAGTGGCCTGGGTTCGAGTCCCAGCCGGAGCGAATATCTTCAATGTATATATTTCTTTTCTAATTTGAAAATTCTTTTTTTTTTTCAATTTCTTTCCTTTGCAATTATTGATTATTTATGTAGGGAAGAAAATTCTGAGTCAGTTTAATTTTTCGACACGAAGATTTCAAAGTGTTTAAATAAACAATTACCAAGGTGCATTTTTTGTTTTTATTATATTTAAAACTCCCACCGACAGAGCTCCCATAGACTAATGGCTAGAGTGTTAGGCTTCCAAGCGAGTGGCCCTGGGTTCGAGTCCCAGCCTGAACGAAAATCTTCAATGTATACTTTTAGTTTCTAATTTGAAATTTCTTCTTCTTTTTTTTTTTTTAATTTTTCTCTTTTGCGAATATTGATTATTTATGGTAGGGAGAAAAATTCTGAGTCAGTTTAATTATTCGACCTGTAAATTTCAAAGTGTTTGAATCAATTATTACCAAGGTGCATTTTTTGTTTTTATTATATTTAAGACTTCCATCGACACAGCTCCGATAGCCTAATGGCTAGACCGTTGGGTTCCAAGCGCGGTGGTACTGGGTTCGAGTCCCGGCCGGAACGAAAATCTTCCATGTATATATTTCTCTTCTAATTTGAAGATTCTTTTTTTTTTTCAATTTCTTTCTTTTGCAAATATGGATTATTTATGTACGGAAGAAAATTCTGAGTCAGTTTAATCATTCGACCTTTAGATTTCAAAGATTTTAGATCAATAATTACTAAGGTGAATTTTTTGTTTTTATTATAATTAAGACACCGATCAACAGAGATCGGATAGTATATTGGCGAGAGCGTTGGGCTTCCATGAGTGTCGCCCTGGGTTCAAATCCCAGCCGGAAAGGAAATCTTAAATGCAAATATTTTTTTCTAATTTTATAATTCTTTTTTTTTTTATTTTTCCCTTTTGCGAAGTCAGTCAGTCAGTCTGACAGTCAATCAGTCAAGCACTCAGTCATTCAGTCTCAGTCAGTCAGTCCAGTCAGTCAGTCACTCAGTCAGTCAGTTAGTCCTTCAGCCAGTCAGTCCAGCAGTCAGTCATTTAGTCTCAGTCAGTCAGTCATTCAGTCAGTCAGTCAGTCAGGCAGTCAGTCAGTCAGTCAGTCGGTCAGTCCTGTGCAGTTAGTTAGTCACTAAAGCAGTCAGTCAGTCTCAGTCAGTCAGTCAGTCAGTCAGTCCAGTCCAGTCTCAGTCAGTCAGTCAGTCAGTCAGTCTCGGTCAGTCAGTCAGTCAGTCATTCAGTCAGTCAGTCAGTCAGGCAGTCAGTCAGTCGGTCAGCCTTATTCAGTCAGTCTGTCAGTCAGTCAGTCAGTCAGCCTTATTCAGTCAGTCTGTCAGTCATCCTTATTCAGTCAGTCTGTCAGTCAGTCAGTCGGTCAGTCCTGTCCAGTCAGTTAGTCGGTCAAGCAGTCAGTCAGGTAGTCAAGCAGTCAGTCAGTCAGTGTCAGTCAGTCATTTAGTCATTCAGTCAGTCAGTGAAATAGCCAGTCAGAGAGTCAAGCAGTCAGTCAGTCAGTCTCAGTCAGTCAGTTAGTCAGTCAGTCAGTCAGTTAGTCAGTCAGTCAGTCAGTCAGTCAGTCCAGTCTCAGTCAGTCAGGCAGTTAGTCAGTCAGTCTCGGTCAGTCAGTGAGTCAGTCAGTCAGTATCAGTCAGTCAGTGAGTCAGTCTGTCAGTCAGGCAGTATCAGTCAGGCAGTAAGACTCCGCTCGACAGAACTCCGATAGCCTAATGGCTAGACCGCTGGTCTTCCAAGCGAGTGGCCTGGGTTCGAGTCCCAGCCGGAGCGAATATCTTCAATGTATATATTTCTTTTCTAATTTGAAAATTCTTTTTTTTTTTCAATTTCTTTCCTTTGCAATTATTGATTATTTATGTAGGGAAGAAAATTCTGAGTCAGTTTAATTTTTTGACACGAAGATTTCAAAGTGTTTTAAATAAACAATTACCAAGGTGCATTTTTTGTTTTTATTATATTTAAAACTCCCACCTACAGAGCTCCCATAGACTAATGGCTAGAGTGTTAGGCTTCCAAGCGAGTGGCCCTGGGTTCGAGTCCCAGCCTGAACGAAAATCTTCAATGTATACTTTTAGTTTCTAATTTGAAATTTCTTCTTCTTTTTTTTTTTATTTTTCTCTTTTGCGAATATTGATTATTTATGTAGGGAGAAAAATTCTGAGGTCAGTTTTAACTATTCGACCTGTAAATTTCAAAGTGTTTGAATCAATAATTACCAAGGTGCATTTTTTGTTTTTATTATATTTAAGACTTCCATCGACAGAGCTCCGATAGCCTAATGGCTAGACCGTTGGGTTCCAAGCGCGTGGTACTGGGTTCGAGTCCCGGCCGGAACGAAAATCTTCCATGTATATATTTCTCTTCTAATTTGAAGATTCTTTTTTTTTTTCAATTTCTTTCTTTTGCAAATATGGATTATTTATGTACGGAAGAAAATTCTGAGTCAGTTTAATCATTCGATCTTTAGATTTCAAAGATTTTAGATCAATAATTACTAAGGTGCATTTTTTGTTTTTATTATAATTAAGACACCGATCAACAGAGATCCGATAGTATATTGGCGAGAGCGTTGGGCTTCCATGAGGGTCGCCCTGGGTTCAAATCCCAGCCGGAAAGGAAATCTTAAATGCAAATATTTTTTTCTAATTTTATAATTCTTTTTTTTTATTTTTCCCTTTTGCGAAGTCAGTCAGTCAGTCTGACAGTCAATCAGTCAAGCACTCAGTCATTCAGTCTCAGTCAGTCAGTCCAGTCAGTCAGTCACTCAGTCAGTCAGTTAGTCCTTCAGCCAGTCAGTCAAGCAGTCAGTCATTTAGTCTCAGTCAGTCAGTCATTCAGTCAGTCAGTCAGTCAGGCAGTCAGTCAGTCAGTCAGTCGGTCAGTCCTGTGCAGTCAGTTAGTCACTAAAGCAGTCAGTCAGTCTCAGTCAGTCAGTCAGTCAGTCAGTCCAGTCCAGTCTCAGTCAGTCAGTCAGTCAGTCTCGTTCAGTCAGTCAGTCATTCAGTCAGTCAGTCAATCAGTCAGGCAGTCAGTCAGTCGGTCAGTCCTGTCCAGTCAGTTAGTCAGTCAAGCAGTCAGTCAGGTAGTCAAGCAGTCAGTCAGTCAGTGTCAGTCAGTCATTTAGTCATTCGGGTCAGTCAGTGAAATAGCCAGTCAGAGAGTCAAGCAGTCAGTCAGTCAGTCTCAGTCAGTCAGTTAGTCAGTCAGTCAGTCTCAGTCAGTCAGTCAGTCCAGTCTCAGTCAGTCAGGCAGTTAGTCAGTCAGTCTCGGTCAGTCAGTGAGTCAGTCAGTCAGTATCAGTCAGTCAGTGAGTCAGTCTGTCAGTCAGGCAGTATCTGTCAGGCAGTAAGACTCCGCTCGACAGAACTCCGATAGCCTAATGGCTAGACCGCTGGTCTTCCAAGCGAGTGGCCTGGGTTCGAGTCCCAGCCGGAGCGAATATCTTCAATGTATATATTTCTTTTCTAATTTGAAAATTCTTTTTTTTTTCAATTTCTTTCCTTTGCAATTATTGATTATTTATGTAGGGAAGAAAATTCTGAGTCAGTTTAATTTTTCGACACGAAGATTTCAAAGTGTTTAAATAAACAATTACCAAGGTGCATTTTTTGTTTTTATTATATTTAAAACTCCCACCGACAGAGCTCCCATAGACTAATGGCTAGAGTGTTAGGCTTCCAAGCGAGTGGCCCTGGGTTCGAGTCCCAGCCTGAACGAAAATCTTCAATGTATACTTTTAGTTTCTAATTTGAAATTTCTTCTTCTTTTTTTTTTAATTTTTCTCTTTTGCGAATATTGATTATTTATGTAGGGAGAAAAATTCTGAGTCAGTTTAATTATTCGACCTGTAAATTTCAAAGTGTTTGAATCAATAATTACCAAGGTGCATTTTTTGTTTTTATTATATTTAAGACTTCCATCGACAGAGCTCCGATAGCCTAATGGCTAGACCGTTGGGTTCCAAGCGCGTGGTACTGGGTTCGAGTCCCGGCCGGAACGAAAATCTTCCATGTATATATTTCTCTTCTAATTTGAAGATTCTTTTTTTTTTCAATTTCTTTCTTTTGCAAATATGGATTATTTATGTACGGAAGAAAATTCTGAGTCAGTTTAATCATTCGACCTTTAGATTTCAAAGATTTTAGATCAATAATTACTAAGGTGCATTTTTTGTTTTTATTATAATTAAGACACCGATCAACAGAGATCCGATAGTATATTGGCGAGAGCGTTGGGCTTCCATGAGTGTCGCCCTGGGTTCAAATCCCAGCCGGAAAGGAAATCTTAAATGCAAATATTTTTTTCTAATTTTATAATTCTTTTTTTTTTATTTTTCCCTTTTGCGAAGTCAGTCAGTCAGTCTGACAGTCAATCAGTCAAGCACTCAGTCATTCAGTCTCAGTCAGTCAGTCCAGTCAGTCAGTCACTCAGTCAGTCAGTTTGTCCTTCAGCCAGTCAGTCAAGCAGTCAGTCATTTAGTCTCAGTCAGTCAGTCATTCAGTCAGTCAGTCAGTCACGCAGTCAGTCAGTCAGTCAGTCGGTCAGTCCTGTGCAGTCAGTTAGTCACTAAAGCAGTCAGTCAGTCTCAGTCAGTCAGTCAGTCAGTCAGTCCAGTCCAGTCTCGGTCAGTCAGTCAGTCAGTCTCGGTCAGTCAGTCAGTCAGTCATTCAGTCAGTCAGTCAGTCAGGCAGTCAGTCAGTCGGTCAGCCTTATTCAGTCAGTCTGTCAGTCAGTCAGTCAGTCAGCCTTATTCAGTCAGTCTGTCAGTCATCCTTATTCAGTCAGTCTGTCAGTCGGTCAGTCCTGTCCAGTCAGTTAGTCAGTCAAGCAGTCACTCAGGTAGTCAAGCAGTCAGTCAGTCAGTGTCAGTCAGTCATTTAGTCATTCAGTCAGTCAGTGAAATAGCCAGTCAGAGAGTCAAGCAGTCAGTCAGTCAGTCTCAGTCAGTCAGTTAGTCAGTCAGTCAGTCAGTCAGTCAGTCAGTCCATTCTCAGTCAGTCAGGCAGTTAGTCAGTCAGTCTCGGTCAGTCAGTGAGTCAGTCAGTCAGTATCAGTCAGTCAGTGAGTCAGTCTGTCAGTCAGGCAGTATCAGTCAGGCAGTAAGACTCCGCTCGACAGAACTCCGATAGCCTAATGGCTAGACCGCTGGTCTTCCAAGCGAGTGGCCTGGGTTCGAGTCCCAGCCGGAGCGAATATCTTCAATTTATATATTTCTTTTCTAATTTGAAAATTCTTTTTTTTTTCAATTTCTTTCCTTTGCAATTATTGATTATTTATGTAGGGAAGAAAATTCTGAGTCAGTTTAATTTTTCGACACGAAGATTTCAAAGTGTTTAAATAAACAATTACCAAGGTGCATTTTTTGTTTTTATTATATTTAAAACTCCCACCGACAGAGCTCCCATAGACTAATGGCTAGAGTGTTAGGCTTCCAAGCGAGTGGCCCTGGGTTCGAGTCCCAGCCTGAACGAAAATCTTCAATGTATACTTTTAGTTTCTAATTTGAAATTTCTTCTTCTTTTTTTTTAATTTTTCTCTTTTGCGCATATTGATTATTTATGTAGGGAGAAAAATTCTGAGTCAGTTTAATTATTCGACCTGTAAATTTCAAAGTGTTTGAATCAATAATTACCAAGGTGCATTTTTTGTTTTTATTATATTTAAGACTTCCATCGAAAGAGCTCCGATAGCCTGATGGCTAGACCATTGGGTTCCTAGCGCGTGGTACTGGGTTCGAGTCCCGGCCGGAAAGGAAATCTTAAATGCAAATATTTTTTTCTAATTTTATAATTCTTTTTTTTTATTTTTCCCTTTTGCGAAGTCAGTCAGTCAGTCTGACAGTCAATCAGTCAAGCACTCAGTCATTCAGTCTCAGTCAGTCAGTCAGTCACTCAGTCAGTCAGTTAGTCCTTCAGCCAGTCAGTCAAGCAGTCAGTCATTTAGTCTCAGTCAGTCAGTCATTCAGTCAGTCAGTCAGTCAGGCAGTCAGTCAGTCAGTCAGTCGGTCAGTCCTGTGCAGTCAGTTAGTCACTAAAGCAGTCAGTCAGTCTCAGTCAGTCAGTCAGTCAGTCAGTCCAGTCCAGTCTCAGTCAGTCAGTCAGTCAGTCTCGGTCAGTCAGTCAGTCAGTCATTCAGTCAGTCAGTCAGTCAGGCAGTCAGTCAGTCGGTCAGCCTTATTCAGTCAGTCTGTCAGTCAGTCAGTCAGTCAGCCTTATTCAGTCAGTCTGTCAGTCATCCTTATTCAGTCAGTCTGTCAGTCAGTCAGTCGGTCAGTCCTGTCCAGTCAGTTAGTCAGTCATGCAGTCAGTCAGGTAGTCAAGCAGTCAGTCAGTCAGTGTCAGTCAGTCATTTAGTCATTCAGTCAGTCAGTGAAATAGCCAGTCAGAGAGTCAAGCAGTCAGTCAGTCAGTCTCAGTCAGTCAGTTAGTCAGTCAGTCAGTCAGTCAGTCCAGTCTCAGTCAGTCAGGCAGTTAGTCAGTCAGTCTCGGTCAGTCAGTGAGTCAGTCAGTCAGTATCAGTCAGTCAGTGAGTCAGTCTGTCAGTCAGGCAGTATCAGTCAGGCAGTAAGACTCCGCTCGACAGAACTCCGATAGCCTAATGGCTAGACCGCTGGTCTTCCAAGCGAGTGGCCTGGGTTCGAGTCCCAGCCGGAGCGAATATCTTCAATGTATATATTTCTTTTCTAATTTGAAAATTCTTTTTTTTTTCAATTTCTTTCCTTTGCAATTATTGATTATTTATGTAGGGAAGAAAATTCTGAGTCAGTTTAATTTTTCGACACGAAGATTTCAAAGTGTTTAAATAAACAATTACCAAGGTGCATTTTTTGTTTTTATAATATTTAAAACTCCCACCGACAGAGCTCCCATAGACTAATGGCTAGAGTGTTAGGCTTCCAAGCGAGTGGCCCTGGGTTCGAGTCCCAGCCTGAACGAAAATCATAAATGTATACTTTTAGTTTCTAATTTGAAATTTCTTCTTCTTTTTTTTTTAATTTTTCTCTTTTGCGAATATTGATTATTTATGTAGGGAGAAAAATTCTGAGTCAGTTTAATTATTCGACCTGTAAATTTCAAAGTGTTTGAATCAATAATTACCAAGGTGCATTTTTTGTTTTTATTATATTTAAGACTTCCATCGACAGAGCTCCGATAGCCTAATGGCTAGACCGTTGGGTTCCAAGCGCGTGGTACTGGGTTCGAGTCCCGGCCGGAACGAAAAGCTTCCATGTATATATTTCTCTTCTAATTTGAAGATTCTTTTTTTTTTCAATTTCTTTCTTTTGCAAATATGGATTATTTATGTACGGAAGAAAATTCTGAGTCAGTTTAATCATTCGACCTTTAGATTTCAAAGATTTTAGATCAATAATTACTAAGGTGCATTTTTTGTTTTTATTATAATTAAGACACCGATCAACAGAGATCCGATAGTATATTGGCGAGAGCGTTGGGCTTCCATGAGTGTCGCCCTGGGTTCAAATCCCAGCCGGAAAGGAAATCTTAAATGCAAATATTTTTTTCTAATTTTATAATTCTTTTTTTTTTATTTTTCCCTTTTGCGAAGTCAGTCAGTCAGTCTGACAGTCAATCAGTCAAGCACTCAGTCATTCAGTCTCAGTCAGTCAGTCCAGTCAGTCAGTCACTCAGTCAGTCAGTTAGTCCTTCAGCCAGTCAGTCAAGCAGTCAGTCATTTAGTCTCAGTCAGTCAGTCATTCAGTCAGTCAGTCAGTCACGCAGTCAGTCAGTCAGTCAGTCGGTCAGTCCTGTGCAGTCAGTTAGTCACTAAAGCAGTCAGTCAGTCTCAGTCAGTCAGTCAGTCAGTCAGTCCAGTCCAGTCTCGGTCAGTCAGTCAGTCAGTCTCGGTCAGTCAGTCAGTCAGTCATTCAGTCAGTCAGTCAGTCAGGCAGTCAGTCAGTCGGTCAGCCTTATTCAGTCAGTCTGTCAGTCAGTCAGTCAGTCAGCCTTATTCAGTCAGTCTGTCAGTCATCCTTATTCAGTCAGTCTGTCAGTCGGTCAGTCCTGTCCAGTCAGTTAGTCAGTCAAGCAGTCAGTCAGGTAGTCAAGCAGTCAGTCAGTCAGTGTCAGTCAGTCATTTAGTCATTCAGTCAGTCAGTGAAATAGCCAGTCAGAGAGTCAAGCAGTCAGTCAGTCAGTCTCAGTCAGTCAGTTAGTCAGTCAGTCAGTCAGTCAGTCAGTCAGTCCATTCTCAGTCAGTCAGGCAGTTAGTCAGTCAGTCTCGGTCAGTCAGTGAGTCAGTCAGTCAGTATCAGTCAGTCAGTGAGTCAGTCTGTCAGTCAGGCAGTATCAGTCAGGCAGTAAGACTCCGCTCGACAGAACTCCGATAGCCTAATGGCTAGACCGCTGGTCTTCCAAGCGAGTGGCCTGGGTTCGAGTCCCAGCCGGAGCGAATATCTTCAATTTATATATTTCTTTTCTAATTTGAAAATTCTTTTTTTTTTCAATTTCTTTCCTTTGCAATTATTGATTATTTATGTAGGGAAGAAAATTCTGAGTCAGTTTAATTTTTCGACACGAAGATTTTAATGTGTTTAAATAAACAATTACCAAGGTGCATTTTTTGTTTTTATTATATTTAAAACTCCCACCGACAGAGCTCCCATAGACTAATGGCTAGAGTGTTAGGCTTCCAAGCGAGTGGCCCTGGGTTCGAGTCCCAGCCTGAACGAAAATCTTCAATGTATACTTTTAGTTTCTAATTTGAAATTTCTTCTTCTTTTTTTTTTAATTTTTCTCTTTTGCGCATATTGATTATTTATGTAGGGAGAAAAATTCTGAGTCAGTTTAATTATTCGACCTGTAAATTTCAAAGTGTTTGAATCAATAATTACCAAGGTGCATTTTTTGTTTTTATTATATTTACGACTTCCATCGAAAGAGCTCCGATAGCCTGATGGCTAGACCATTGGGTTCCTAGCGCGTGGTACTGGGTTCGAGTCCCGGCCGGAAAGGAAATCTTAAATGCAAATATTTTTTTCTAATTTTATAATTCTTTTTTTTTATTTTTCCCTTTTGCGAAGTCAGTCAGTCAGTCTGACAGTCAATCAGTCAAGCACTCAGTCATTCAGTCTCAGTCAGTCAGTCCAGTCAGTCAGTCCAGTCAGTCAGTCACTCAGTCAGTCAGTTAGTCCTTCAGCCAGTCAGTCAAGCAGTCAGTCATTTAGTCTCAGTCAGTCAGTCATTCAGTCAGTCAGTCAGTCAGGCAGTCAGTCAGTCGGTCAGTCGGTCAGTCCTGTGCAGTCAGTTAGTCACTAAAGCAGTCAGTCAGTCTCAGTCAGTCAGTCAGTCAGTCAGTCCAGTCCAGTCTCAGTCAGTCAGTCTCGGTCAGTCAGTCAGTCAGTCATTCAGTCAGTCAGTCAGTCAGGCAGTCAGTCAGTCGGTCAGCCTTATTCAGTCAGTCTGTCAGTCAGTCAGTCAGTCAGCCTTATTCAGTCAGTCTGTCAGTCATCCTTATTCAGTCAGTCTGTCAGTCAGTCAGTCGGTCAGTCCTGTCCAGTCAGTTAGTCAGTCAAGCAGTCAGTCAGGTAGTCAAGCAGTCAGTCAGTCAGTGTCAGTCAGTCATTTAGTCATTCAGTCAGTCAGTGAAATAGCCAGTCAGAGAGTCAAGCAGTCAGTCAGTCAGTCTCAGTCAGTCAGTTAGTCAGTCAGTCAGTCAGTCAGTCCAGTCTCAGTCAGTCAGGCAGTTAGTCAGTCAGTCTCGGTCAGTCAGTGAGTCAGTCAGTCAGTATCAGTCAGTCAGTGAGTCAGTCTGTCAGTCAGGCAGTATCAGTCAGGCAGTAAGACTCCGCTCGACAGAACTCCGATAGCCTAATGGCTAGACCGCTGGTCTTCCAAGCGAGTGGCCTGGGTTCGAGTCCCAGCCGGAGCGAATATCTTCAATGTATATATTTCTTTTCTAATTTGAAAATTCTTTTTTTTTTCAATTTCTTTCCTTTGCAATTATTGATTATTTATGTAGGGAAGAAAATTCTGAGTCAGTTTAATTTTTCGACACGAAGATTTCAAAGTGTTTAAATAAACAATTACCAAGGTGCATTTTTTGTTTTTATTATATTTAAAACTCCCACCGACAGAGCTCCCATAGACTAATGGCTAGAGTGTTAGGCTTCCAAGCGAGTGGCCCTGGGTTCGAGTCCCAGCCTGAACGAAAATCTTCAATGTATACTTTTAGTTTCTAATTTGAAATTTCTTCTTCTTTTTTTTTAATTTTTCTCTTTTGCGAATATTGATTATTTATGTAGGGAGAAAAATTCTGAGTCAGTTTAACTATTCGACCTGTAAATTTCAAAGTGTTTGAATCAATAATTACCAAGGTGCATTTTTTGTTTTTATTATATTTAAGACTTCCATCGACAGAGCTCCGATAGCCTAATGGCTAGACCGTTGGGTTCCAAGCGCGTGGTACTGGGTTCGAGTCCCGGCCGGAACGAAAATCTTCCATGTATATATTTCTCTTCTAATTTGAAGATTCTTTTTTTTTTTTCAATTTCTTTCTTTTGCAAATATGGATTATTTATGTACGGAAGAAAATTCTGAGTCAGTTTAATCATTCGACCTTTAGATTTCAAAGATTTTAGATCAATAATTACTAAGGTGCATTTTTTGTTTTTATTATAATTAAGACACCGATCAACAGAGATCCGATAGTATATTGGCGAGAGCGTTGGGCTTCCATGAGTGTCGCCCTGGGTTCAAATCCCAGCCGGAAAGGAAATCTTAAATGCAAATATTTTTTTCTAATTTTATAATTCTTTTTTTTTATTTTTCCCTTTTGCGAAGTCAGTCAGTCAGTCTGACAGTCAATCAGTCAAGCACTCAGTCATTCAGTCTCAGTCAGTCAGTCCAGTCAGTCAGTCACTCAGTCAGTCAGTTAGTCCTTCAGCCAGTCAGTCAAGCAGTCAGTCATTTAGTCTCAGTCAGTCAGTCATTCAGTCAGTCAGTCAGTCACGCAGTCAGTCAGTCAGTCAGTCGGCCAGTCCTGTGCAGTCAGTTAGTCACTAAAGCAGTCAGTCAGTCTCAGTCAGTCAGTCAGTTAGTCAGTCCAGTCCAGTCTCGGTCAGTCAGTCAGTCAGTCTCGGTCAGTCAGTCATTCAGTCATTCAGTCAGTCAGTCAGTCAGGCAGTCAGTCAGTCGGTCAGCCTTATTCAGTCAGTCTGTCAGTCAGTCAGTCAGTCAGCCTTATTCAGTCAGTCTGTCAGTCATCCTTATTCAGTCAGTCTGTCAGTCGGTCAGTCCTGTCCAGTCAGTTAGTCAGTCAAGCAGTCAGTCAGTCAGTGTCAGTCAGTCATTTAGTCATTCAGTCAGTCAGTGAAATAGCCAGTCAGAGAGTCAAGCAGTCAGTCAGTCAGTCTCAGTCAGTCAGTTAGTCAGTCAGTCAGTCAGTCAGTCAGTCAGTCCATTCTCAGTCAGTCAGGCAGTTAGTCAGTCAGTGAGTCAGTCAGTCAGTATCAGTCAGTCAGTGAGTCAGTCTGTCAGTCAGGCAGTATCAGTCAGGCAGTAAGACTCCGCTCGACAGAACTCCGATAGCCTAATGGCTAGACCGCTGGTCTTCCAAGCGAGTGGCCTGGGTTCGAGTCCCAGCCGGAGCGAATATCTTCAATTTATATATTTCTTTTCTAATTTGAAAATTCTTTTTTTTTTCAATTTCTTTCCTTTGCAATTATTGATTATTTATGTAGGGAAGAAAATTCTGAGTCAGTTTAATTTTTCGACACGAAGATTTCAAAGTGTTTAAATAAACAATTACCAAGGTGCATTTTTTGTTTTTATTATATTTAAAACTCCCACCGACAGAGCTCCCATAGACTAATGGCTAGAGTGTTAGGCTTCCAAGCGAGTGGCCCTGGGTTCGAGTCCCAGCCTGAACGAAAATCTTCAATGTATACTTTTAGTTTCTAATTTGAAATTTCTTCTTCTTTTTTTTTTAATTTTTCTCTTTTGCGCATATTGATTATTTATGTAGGGAGAAAAATTCTGAGTCAGTTTAATTATTCGACCTGTAAATTTCAAAGTGTTTGAATCAATAATTACCAAGGTGCATTTTTTGTTTTTATTATATTTAAGACTTCCATCGAAAGAGCTCCGATAGCCTGATGGCTAGACCATTGGGTTCCTAGCGCGTGGTACTGGGTTCGAGTCCCGACCGGAAAGGAAATCTTAAATGCAAATATTTTTTTCTAATTTTATAATTCTTTTTTTTTATTTTTCCCTTTTGCGAAGTCAGTCAGTCAGTCTGACAGTCAATCAGTCAAGCACTCAGTCATTCAGTCTCAGTCAGTCAGTCCAGTCAGTCAGTCACTCAGTCAGTCAGTTAGTCCTTCAGCCAGTCAGTCAAGCAGTCAGTCATTTAGTCTCAGTCAGTCAGTCATTCAGTCAGTCAGTCAGTCAGGCAGTCAGTCAGTCAGTCAGTCGGTCAGTCCTGTGCAGTCAGTTAGTCACTAAAGCAGTCAGTCAGTCTCAGTCAGTCAGTCAGTCAGTCAGTCCAGTCCAGTCTCAGTCAGTCAGTCAGTCAGTCTCGGTCAGTCAGTCAGTCAGTCATTCAGTCAGTCAGTCAGTCAGGCAGTCAGTCAGTCGGTCAGCCTTATTCAGTCAGTCTGTCAGTCAGTCAGTCAGTCAGCCTTATTCAGTCGGTCTGTCAGTCATCCTTATTCAGTCAGTCTGTCAGTCAGTCAGTCGGTCAGTCCTGTCCAGTCAGTTAGTCAGTCAAGCAGTCAGTCAGGTAGTCAAGCAGTCAGTCAGTCAGTGTCAGTCAGTCATTTAGTCATTCAGTCAGTCAGTGAAATAGCCAGTCAGAGAGTCAAGCAGTCAGTCAGTCAGTCTCAGTCAGTCAGTTAGTCAGTCAGTCAGTCAGTCAGTCCAGTCTCAGTCAGTCAGGCAGTTAGTCAGTCAGTCTCGGTCAGTCAGTGAGTCAGTCAGTCAGTATCAGTCAGTCAGTGAGTCAGTCTGTCAGTCAGGCAGTATCAGTCAGGCAGTAAGACTCCGCTCGACAGAACTCCGATAGCCTAATGGCTAGACCGCTGGTCTTCCAAGCGAGTGGCCTGGGTTCGAGTCCCAGCCGGAGCGAATATCTTCAATGTATATATTTCTTTTCTAATTTGAAAATTCTTTTTTTTTTCAATTTCTTTCCTTTGCAATTATTGATTATTTATGTAGGGAAGAAAATTCTGAGTCAGTTTAATTTTTCGACACGAAGATTTCAAAGTGTTTAAATAAACAATTACCAAGGTGCATTTTTTGTTTTTATTATATTTAAAACTCCCACCGACAGAGCTCCCATAGACTAATGGCTAGAGTGTTAGGCTTCCAAGCGAGTGGCCCTGGGTTCGAGTCCCAGCCTGAACGAAAATCTTCAATGTATACTTTTAGTTTCTAATTTGAAATTTCTTCTTCTTTTTTTTAATTTTTCTCTTTTGCGAATATTGATTATTAATGTAGGGAGAAAAATTCTGAGTCAGTTTAACTATTCGACCTGTAAATTTCAAAGTGTTTGAATCAATAATTACCAAGGTGCATTTTTTGTTTTTATTATATTTAAGACTTCCATCGACAGAGCTCCGATAGCCTAATGGCTAGACCGTTGGGTTCCAAGCGCGTGGTACTGGGTTCGAGTCCCGGCCGGAACGAAAATCTTCCATGTATATATTTCTCTTCTAATTTGAAGATTCTTTTTTTTTTCAATTTCTTTCTTTTGCAAATATGGATTATTTATGTACGGATGAAAATTCTGAGTCAGTTTAATCATTCGACCTTTAGATTTCAAAGATTTTAGATCAATAATTACTAAGGTGCATTTTTTGTTTTTATTATAATTAAGACACCGATCAACAGAGATCCGATAGTATATTGGCGAGAGCGTTGGGCTTCCATGAGTGTCGCCCTGGGTTCAAATCCCAGCCGGAAAGGAAATCTTAAATGCAAATATTTTTTTCTAATTTTATAATTCTTTTTTTTTTATTTTTCCCTTTTGCGAAGTCAGTCAGTCAGTCTGACAGTCAATCAGTCAAGCACTCAGTCATTCAGTCTCAGTCAGTCAGTCCAGTCAGTCAGTCACTCAGTCAGTCAGTTAGTCCTTCAGCCAGTCAGTCAAGCAGTCTGTCATTTAGTCTCAGTCAGTCAGTCAGTCAGGCAGTCAGTCAGTCAGTCAGTCAGTCAGTCAGTCAGTCGGTCAGTCCTGTGCAGTCAGTTAGTCACTAAAGCAGTCAGTCAGTCTCAGTCAGTCAGTCAGTCAGTCCAGTCCAGTCTCAGTCAGTCAGTCAGTCAGTCTCGGTCAGTCAGTCAGTCAGTCATTCAGTCAGTCAGTCAGTCAGGCAGTCAGTCAGTCGGTCAGTCCTGTCCAGTCAGTTAGTCAGTCAAGCAGTCAGTCAGGTAGTCAAGCAGTCAGTCAGTCAGTGTCAGTCAGTCATTTAGTCATTCAGTCAGTCAGTGAAATAGCCAGTCAGAGAGTCAAGCAGTCAGTCAGTCAGTCTCAGTCAGTCAGTTAGTCAGTCAGTCAGTCAGTCAGTCAGTCAGTCCAGTCTCAGTCAGTCAGGCAGTTAGTCAGTCAGTCTCGGTCAGTCAGTGAGTCAGTCAGTCAGTATCAGTCAGTCAGTGAGTCAGTCTGTCAGTCAGGCAGTATCAGTCAGGCAGTAAGACTCCGCTCGACAGAACTCCGATAGCCTAATGGCTAGACCGCTGGTCTTCCAAGCGAGTGGCCTGGGTTCGAGTCCCAGCCGGAGCGAATATCTTCAATGTATATATTTCTTTTCTAATTTGAAAATTCTTTTTTTTTTCAATTTCTTTCCTTTGCAATTATTGATTATTTATGTAGGGAAGAAAATTCTGAGTCAGTTTAATTTTTCGACACGAAGGTTTCAAAGTGTTTAAATAAACAATTACCAAGGTGCATTTTTTGTTTTTATTATATTTAAAACTCCCACCGAGAGAGCTCCCATAGACTAATGGCTAGAGTGTTAGGCTTCCAAGCGAGTGGCCCTGGGTTCGAGTCCCAGCCTGAAAGAAAATCTTCAATGTATACTTTTAGTTTCTAATTTGAAATTTCTTCTTCTTTTTTTTTTAATTTTTCTCTTTTGCGAATATTGATTATTTATGTAGGGAGAAAAATTCTGAGTCAGTTTAATTATTCGACCTGTAAATTTCAAAGTGTTTGAATCAATAATTACCAAGGTGCATTTTTTGTTTTTATTATATTTAAGACTTCCATCGACAGAGCTCCGATAGCCTAATGGCTAGACCGTTGGGTTCCAAGCGCGTGGTACTGGGTTCGAGTCCCGGCCGGAACGAAAATCTTCCATGTATATATTTCTCTTCTAATTTGAAGATTCTTTTTTTTTCAATTTCTTTCTTTTGCAAATATGGATTATTTATGTACGGAAGAAAATTCTGAGTCAGTTTAATCATTCGACCTTTAGATTTCAAAGATTTTAGATCAATAATTACTAAGGTGCATTTTTTGTTTTTATTATAATTAAGACACCGATCAACAGAGATCCGATAGTATATTGGCGAGAGCGTTGGGCTTCCATGAGTGTCGCCCTGGGTTCAAATCCCAGCCGGAAAGGAAATCTTAAATGCAAATATTTTTTTCTAATTTTATAATTCTTTTTTTTTTATTTTTCCCTTTTGCGAAGTCAGTCAGTCAGTCTGACAGTCAATCAGTCAAGCACTCAGTCATTCAGTCTCAGTCAGTCAGTCCAGTCAGTCAGTCACTCAGTCAGTCAGTTAGTCCTTCAGCCAGTCAGTCAAGCAGTCCGT
Source organism: Uloborus diversus (assembly GCF_026930045.1). NCBI lineage: Eukaryota > Metazoa > Arthropoda > Arachnida > Araneae > Uloboridae > Uloborus > Uloborus diversus. The sequence continues at coordinate 492,695 of NW_026558549.1, read as the reverse complement.
CATTTAGTCTCAGTCAGTCAGTCATTCAGTCAGTCAGTCAGTCACGCAGTCAGTCAGTCAGTCAGTCGGTCAGTCCTGTGCAGTCAGTTAGTCACTAAAGCAGTCAGTCAGTCTCAGTCAGTCAGTCAGTCAGTCAGTCCAGTCCAGTCTCGGTCAGTCAGTCAGTCAGTCTCGGTCAGTCAGTCAGTCAGTCATTCAGTCAGTCAGTCAGTCAGGCAGTCAGTCAGTCGGTCAGCCTTATTCAGTCAGTCTGTCAGTCAGTCAGTCAGTCAGCCTTATTCAGTCAGTCTGTCAGTCATCCTTATTCAGTCAGTCTGTCAGTCGGTCAGTCCTGTCCAGTCAGTTAGTCAGTCAAGCAGTCAGTCAGGTAGTCAAGCAGTCAGTCAGTCAGTGTCAGTCAGTGATTTAGTCATTCAGTCAGTCAGTGAAATAGCCAGTCAGAGAGTCAAGCAGTCAGTCAGTCAGTCTCAATCAGTCAGTTAGTCAGTCAGTCAGTCAGTCAGTCAGTCAGTCCATTCTCAGTCAGTCAGGCAGTTAGTCAGTCAGTCTCGGTCAGTCAGTGAGTCAGTCAGTCAGTATCAGTCAGTCAGTGAGTCAGTCTGTCAGTCAGGCAGTATCAGTCAGGCAGTAAGACTCCGCTCGACAGAACTCCGATAGCCTAATGGCTAGACCGCTGGTCTTCCAAGCGAGTAGCCTGGGTTCGAGTCCCAGCCGGAGTGAATATCTTCAATGTATATATTTCTTTTCTAATTTGAAAATTCTTTTTTTTTTCAATTTCTTTCCTTTGCAATTATTGATTATTTATGTAGGGAAGAAAATTCTGAGTCAGTTTAATTTTTCGACACGAAGATTTCAAAGTGTTTAAATAAACGATTACCAAGGTGCATTTTTTGTTTTTATTATCTTTAAAACTCCCACCGACAGAGCTCCCATAGACTAATGGCTAGAGTGTTAGGCTTCCAAGCGAGTGGCCCTGGGTTCGAGTCCCAGCCTGAACGAAAATCTTCAATGTATACTTTCAGTTTCTAATTTGAAATTTCTTCTTCTTTTTTTTTAATTTTTCTCTTTTGCGAATATTGATTATTTATGTAGGGAGAAAAATTCTGAGTCAGTTTAATTATTCGACCTGTAAATTTCAAAGTGTTTGAATCAATAATTACCAAGGTGCATTTTTTTTATTATATTTAAGACTTCCATCGACAGAGCTCCGATAGCCTAATGGCTAGACCGTTGGGTTCCTAGCGCGTGGTACTGGGTTCGAGTCCCGGCCGGAAAGGAAATCTTAAATGCAAATATTTTTTTCTAATTTTATAATTCTTTTTTTTTATTTTTCCCTTTTGCGAAGTCAGTCAGTCAGTCTGACAGTCAATCAGTCAAGCACTCAGTCATTCAGTCTCAGTCAGTCAGTCCAGTCAGTCAGTCACTCAGTCAGTCAGTTAGTCCTTCAGCCAGTCAGTCAAGCAGTCAGTCATTTAGTCTCAGTCAGTCAGTCAGTCAGGCAGTCAGTCAGTCAGTCAGTCGGTCAGTCCTGTGCAGTCAGTTAGTCACTAAAGCAGTCAGTCAGTCTCAGTCAGTCAGTCAGTCAGTCAGTCCAGTCCAGTCTCAGTCAGTCAGTCAGTCAGTCTCGGTCAGTCAGTCAGTCAGTCATTCAGTCAGTCAGTCAGTCAGGCCGTCAGTCAGTCGGTCAGCCTTATTCAGTCAGTCTCTCAGTCAGTCAGTCAGTCAGCCTTATTCAGTCAGTCTGTCAGTCATCCTTATTCAGTCAGTCTGTCAGTCAGTCAGTCGGTCAGTCCTGTCCAGTCAGTTAATCAGTCAAGCAGTCAGTCAGGTAGTCAAGCAGTCAGTCAGTCAGTGTCAGTCAGTCATTTAGTCATTCAGTCAGTCAGTGAAATAGCCAGTCAGAGAGTCAAGCAGTCAGTCAGTCAGTCTCAGTCAGTCTCAGTCAGTCAGTTAGTCAGTCAGTCAGTCAGTCAGTCAGTCAGTCCAGTCTCAGTCAGTCAGGCAGTTAGTCAGTCAGTCTCGGTCAGTCAGTGAGTCAGTCAGTCAGTATCAGTCAGTCAGTGAGTCAGTCTGTCAGTCAGGCAGTATCAGTCAGGCAGTAAGACTCCGCTCGACAGAACTCCGATAGCCTAATGGCTAGACCGCTGGTCTTCCAAGCGAGTGGCCTGCGTTCGAGTCCCAGCCGGAGCGAATATCTTCAATGTATATATTTCTTTTCTAATTTGAAAATTCTTTTTTTTTTCAATTTCTTTCCTTTGCAATTATTGATTATTTATGTAGGGAAGAAAATTCTGAGTCAGTTTAATTTTTCGACACGAAGATTTCAAAGTGTTTAAATAAACGATTACCAAGGTGCATTTTTTGTTTTTATTATCTTTAAAACTCCCACCGACAGAGCTCCCATAGACTAATGGCTAGAGTGTTAGGCTTCCGAGCGAGTGGCCCTGGGTTCGAGTCCCAGCCTGAACGAAAATCTTCGATGTATACTTTTAGTTTCTAATTTGAAATTTCTTCTTCTTTTTTTTTTAATTTTTCTCTTTTGCGAATATTGATTATTTATGTAGGGAGAAAAATTCTGAGTCAGTTTAATTATTCGACCTGTAAATTTCAAAGTGTTTGAATCAATAATTACCAAGGTGCATTTTTTTTATTATATTTAAGACTTCCATCGACAGAGCTCCGATTGCCTAATGGCTAGACCGTTGGGTTCCTAGCGCGTGGTACTGGGTTCGAGTCCCGGCCGGAAAGGAAATCTTAAATGCAAATATTTTTTTCTAATTTTATAATTCTTTTTTTTTATTTTTCCCTTTTGCGAAGTCAGTCAGTCAGTCTGACAGTCAATCAGTCAAGCACTCAGTCATTCAGTCTCAGTCAGTCAGTCCAGTCAGTCAGTCACTCAGTCAGTCAGTTAGTCCTTCAGCCAGTCAGTCAAGCAGTCAGTCATTTAGTCTCAGTCAGTCAGTCATTCAGTCAGTCAGTCAGTCAGGCAGTCAGTCAGTCAGTCAGTCGGTCAGTCCTGTGCAGTCAGTTAGTCACTAAAGCAGTCAGTCAGTCTCAGTCAGTCAGTCAGTCAGTCAGTCCAGTCCAGTCTCAGTCAGTCTCGGTCAGTCAGTCAGTCAGTCATTCAGTCAGTCAGTCAGTCAGGCCGTCAGTCAGTCGGTCAGCCTTATTCAGTCAGTCTCTCAGTCAGTCAGTCAGTCAGCCTTATTCAGTCAGTCTGTCAGTCATCCTTATTCAGTCAGTCTGTCAGTCAGTCAGTCGGTCAGTCCTGTCCAGTCAGTTAATCAGTCAAGCAGTCAGTCAGGTAGTCAAGCAGTCAGTCAGTCAGTGTCAGTCAGTCATTTAGTCATTCAGTCAGTCAGTGAAATAGCCAGTCAGAGAGTCAAGCAGTCAGTCAGTCAGTTTCAGTCAGTCTCAGTCAGTCAGTTAGTCAGTCAGTCAGTCAGTCAGTCAGTCAGTCCAGTCTCAGTCAGTCAGGCAGTTAGTCAGTCAGTCTCGGTCAGTCAGTGAGTCAGTCAGTCAGTATCAGTCAGTCAGTGATTCAGTCTGTCAGTCAGGCAGTATCAGTCAGGCAGTAAGACTCCGCTCGACAGAACTCCGATAGCCTAATGGCTAGACCGCTGGTCTTCCAAGCGAGTGGCCTGGGTTCGAGTCCCAGACGGAGCGAATATCTTCAATGTATATATTTCTTTTCTAATTTGAAAATTCTTTTTTTTTTCAATTTCTTTCCTTTGCAATTATTGATTATTTATGTAGGGAAGAAAATTCTGAGTCAGTTTAATTTTTCGACACTAAGATTTCAAAGTGTTTAAATAAACAATTACCAAGGTGCATTTTTTGTTTTTATTATATTTAAAACTCCCACCGACAGAGCTCCCATAGACTAATGGCTAGAGTGTTAGGCTTCCAAGCGAGTGGCCCTGGGTTCGAGTACCAGCCTGAACGAAAATCTTCAATGTATACTTTTAGTTTCTAATTTTAAATTTCTTCTTCTTTTTTTTTTAATTTTTCTCTTTTGCGCATATTGATTATTTATGTAGGGAGAAAAATTCTGAGTCAGTTTAATTATTCGACCTGTAAATTTCAAAGTGTTTGAATCAATAATTACCAAGGTGCATTTTTTGTTTTTATTATATTTAAGACTTCCATCGAAAGAGCTCCGATAGCCTGATGGCTAGACCATTGGGTTCCTAGCGCGTGGTACTGGGTTCGAGTCCCGGCCGGAAAGGAAATCTTAAATGCAAATATTTTTTTCTAATTTTATAATTCTTTTTTTTTTATTTTTCCCTTTTGCGAAGTCAGTCAGTCAGTCTGACAGTCAATCAGTCAAGCACTCAGTCATTCAGTCTCAGTCAGTCAGTCACTCAGTCAGTCAGTTAGTCCTTCAGCCAGTCAGTCAAGCAGTCAGTCATTTAGTCTCAGTCAGTCAGTCATTCAGTCAGTCAGTCAGTCAGGCAGTCAGTCAGTCAGTCAGTCGGTCAGTCCTGTGCAGTCAAATAGTCACTAAAGCAGTCAGTCAGTCTCAGTCAGTCAGTCAGTCAGTCAGTCCAGTCCAGTCTCAGTCAGTCAGTCAGTCAGTCTCGGTCAGTCAGTCAGTCAGTCAGTCAGTCAGTCCAGTCTCAGTCAGTCAGGCAGTTAGTCAGTCAGTCTCGGTCAGTCAGTGAGTCAGTCAGTCAGTATCAGTCAGTCAGTGAGTCAGTCTGTCAGTCAGGCGGTATCAGTCAGGCAGTAAGACTCCGCTCGACAGAACTCCGATAGCCTAATGGCTAGACCGCTGGTCTTCCAAGCGAGTGGCCTGGGTTCGAGTCCCAGCCGGAGCGAATATCTTCAATGTATATATTTCTTTTCTAATTTGAAAATTCTTTTTTTTTTCAATTTCTTTCCTTTGCAATTATTGATTATTTATGTAGGGAAGAAAATTCTGAGTCAGTTTAATTTTTCGACACAAAGATTTCAAAGTGTTTAAATAAACGATTACCAAGGTGCATTTTTTGTTTTTATTATCTTTAAAACTCCCACCGACAGAGCTCCCATAGACTAATGGCTAGAGTGTTAGGCTTCCAAGCGAGTGGCCCTGGGTTCGAGTCCCAGCCTGAACGAAAATCTTCAATGTATACTTTTAGTTTCTAATTTGAAATTTCTTCTTCTTTTTTTTTTTAATTTTTCTCTTTTGCGAATATTGATTATTTATGTAGGGAGAAAAATTCTGAGTCAGTTTAATTATTCGACCTGTAAATTTCAAAGTGTTTGAATCAATAATTACCAAGGTGCATTTTTTTTTTTTTATTATATTTAAGACTTCCATCGACAGAGCTCCGATAGCCTAATGGCTAGACCGTTGGGTTCCTAGCGCGTGGTACTGGGTTCGAGTCCCGGCCGGAAAGGAAATCTTAAATGCAAATATTTTTTTCTAATTTTATAATTCTTTTTTTTTATTTTTCCCTTTTGCGAAGTCAGTCAGTCAGTCTGACAGTCAATCAGTCAAGCACTCAGTCATTCAGTCTCAGTCAGTCAGTCCAGTCAGTCAGTCACTCAGTCAGTCAGTTAGTCCTTCAGCCAGTCAGTCAAGCAGTCAGTCATTTAGTCTCAGTCAGTCAGTCAGTCAGGCAGTCAGTCAGTCAGTCAGTCGGTCAGTCCTGTGCAGTCAGTTAGTCACTAAAGCAGTCAGTCAGTCTCAGTCAGTCAGTCAGTCAGTCAGTCCAGTCCAGTCTCAGTCAGTCAGTCAGTCAGTCTCGGTCAGTCAGTCAGTCAGTCATTCAGTCAGTCAGTCAGTCAGGCCGTCAGTCAGTCGGTCAGCCTTATTCAGTCAGTCTCTCAGTCAGTCAGTCAGTCAGCCTTATTCAGTCAGTCTGTCAGTCATCCTTATTCAGTCAGTCTGTCAGTCAGTCAGTCGGTCAGTCCTGTCCAGTCAGTTAATCAGTCAAGCAGTCAGTCAGGTAGTCAAGCAGTCAGTCAGTCAGTGTCAGTCAGTCATTTAGTCATTCAGTCAGTCAGTGAAATAGCCAGTCAGAGAGTCAAGCAGTCAGTCAGTCAGTCTCAGTCAGTCTCAGTCAGTCAGTTAGTCAGTCAGTCAGTCAGTCAGTCAGTCAGTCCAGTCTCAGTCAGTCAGGCAGTTAGTCAGTCAGTCTCGGTCAGTCAGTGAGTCAGTCAGTCAGTATCAGTCAGTCAGTGAGTCAGTCTGTCAGTCAGGCAGTATCAGTCAGGCAGTAAGACTCCGCTCGACAGAACTCCGATAGCCTAATGGCTAGACCGCTGGTCTTCCAAGCGAGTGGCCTGGGTTCGAGTCCCAGCCGGAGCGAATATCTTCAATGTATATATTTCTTTTCTAATTTGAAAATTCTTTTTTTTTTCAATTTCTTTCCTTTGCAATTATTGATTATTTATGTAGGGAAGAAAATTCTGAGTCAGTTTAATTTTTCGACACGAAGATTTCAAAGTGTTTAAATAAACGATTACCAAGGTGCATTTTTTGTTTTTATTATCTTTAAAACTCCCACCGACAGAGCTCCCATAGACTAATGGCTAGAGTGTTAGGCTTCCAAGCGAGTGGCCCTGGGTTCGAGTACCAGCCTGAACGAAAATCTTCAATGTATACTTTTAGTTTCTAATTTTAAATTTCTTCTTCTTTTTTTTTTAATTTTTCTCTTTTGCGCATATTGATTATTTATGTAGGGAGAAAAATTCTGAGTCAGTTTAATTATTCGACCTGTAAATTTCAAAGTGTTTGAATCAATAATTACCAAGGTGCATTTTTTGTTTTTATTATATTTAAGACTTCCATCGAAAGAGCTCCGATAGCCTGATGGCTAGACCATTGGGTTCCTAGCGCGTGGTACTGGGTTCGAGTCCCGGCCGGAAAGGAAATCTTAAATGCAAATATTTTTTTCTAATTTTATAATTCTTTTTTTTTTATTTTTCCCTTTTGCGAAGTCAGTCAGTCAGTCTGACAGTCAATCAGTCAAGCACTCAGTCATTCAGTCTCAGTCAGTCAGTCCAGTCAGTCAGTCACTCAGTCAGTCAGTTAGTCCTTCAGCCAGTCAGTCAAGCAGTCAGTCATTTAGTCTCAGTCAGTCAGTCATTCAGTCAGTCAGTCAGTCAGGCAGTCAGTCAGTCAGTCAGTCGGTCAGTCCTGTGCAGTCAAATAGTCACTAAAGCAGTCAGTCAGTCTCAGTCAGTCAGTCAGTCAGTCAGTCCAGTCCAGTCTCAGTCAGTCAGTCAGTCAGTCTCGGTCAGTCAGTCAGTCAGTCAGTCAGTCAGTCCAGTCTCAGTCAGTCAGGCAGTTAGTCAGTCAGTCTCGGTCAGTCAGTGAGTCAGTCAGTCAGTATCAGTCAGTCAGTGAGTCAGTCTGTCAGTCAGGCGGTATCAGTCAGGCAGTAAGACTCCGCTCGACAGAACTCCGATAGCCTAATGGCTAGACCGCTGGTCTTCCAAGCGAGTGGCCTGGGTTCGAGTCCCAGCCGGAGCGAATATCTTCAATGTATATATTTCTTTTCTAATTTGAAAATTCTTTTTTTTTTCAATTTCTTTCCTTTGCAATTATTGATTATTTATGTAGGGAAGAAAATTCTGAGTCAGTTTAATTTTTCGACACAAAGATTTCAAAGTGTTTAAATAAACGATTACCAAGGTGCATTTTTTGTTTTTATTATCTTTAAAACTCCCACCGACAGAGCTCCCATAGACTAATGGCTAGAGTGTTAGGCTTCCAAGCGAGTGGCCCTGGGTTCGAGTCCCAGCCTGAACGAAAATCTTCAATGTATACTTTTAGTTTCTAATTTGAAATTTCTTCTTCTTTTTTTTTTTTAATTTTTCTCTTTTGCGAATATTGATTATTTATGTAGGGAGAAAAATTCTGAGTCAGTTTAATTATTCGACCTGTAAATTTCAAAGTGTTTGAATCAATAATTACCAAGGTGCATTTTTTTTTTTTTATTATATTTAAGACTTCCATCGACAGAGCTCCGATAGCCTAATGGCTAGACCGTTGGGTTCCTAGCGCGTGGTACTGGGTTCGAGTCCCGGCCGGAAAGGAAATCTTAAATGCAAATATTTTTTTCTAATTTTATAATTCTTTTTTTTTATTTTTCCCTTTTGCGAAGTCAGTCAGTCAGTCTGACAGTCAATCAGTCAAGCACTCAGTCATTCAGTCTCAGTCAGTCAGTCCAGTCAGTCAGTCACTCAGTCAGTCAGTTAGTCCTTCAGCCAGTCAGTCAAGCAGTCAGTCATTTAGTCTCAGTCAGTCAGTCAGTCAGGCAGTCAGTCAGTCAGTCAGTCGGTCAGTCCTGTGCAGTCAGTTAGTCACTAAAGCAGTCAGTCAGTCTCAGTCAGTCAGTCAGTCAGTCAGTCCAGTCCAGTCTCAGTCAGTCAGTCAGTCAGTCTCGGTCAGTCAGTCAGTCAGTCATTCAGTCAGTCAGTCAGTCAGGCCGTCAGTCAGTCGGTCAGCCTTATTCAGTCAGTCTCTCAGTCAGTCAGTCAGTCAGCCTTATTTAGTCAGTCTGTCAGTCATCCTTATTCAGTCAGTCTGTCAGTCAGTCAGTCGGTCAGTCCTGTCCAGTCAGTTAATCAGTCAAGCAGTCAGTCAGGTAGTCAAGCAGTCAGTCAGTCAGTGTCAGTCAGTCATTTAGTCATTCAGTCAGTCAGTGAAATAGCCAGTCAGAGAGTCAAGCAGTCAGTCAGTCAGTCTCAGTCAGTCTCAGTCAGTCAGTTAGTCAGTCAGTCAGTCAGTCAGTCAGTCAGTCCAGTCTCAGTCAGTCAGGCAGTTAGTCAGTCAGTCTCGGTCAGTCAGTGAGTCAGTCAGTCAGTATCAGTCAGTCAGTGAGTCAGTCTGTCAGTCAGGCAGTATCAGTCAGGCAGTAAGACTCCGCTCGACAGAACTCCGATAGCCTAATGGCTAGACCGCTGGTCTTCCAAGCGAGTGGCCTGGGTTCGAGTCCCAGCCGGAGCGAATATCTTCAATGTATATATTTCTTTTCTAATTTGAAAATTCTTTTTTTTTTCAATTTCTTTCCTTTGCAATTATTGATTATTTATGTAGGGAAGAAAATTCTGAGTCAGTTTAATTTTTCGACACGAAGATTTCAAAGTGTTTAAATAAACGATTACCAAGGTGCATTTTTTGTTTTTATTATCTTTAAAACTCCCACCGACAGAGCTCCCATAGACTAATGGCTAGAGTGATAGGCTTCCGAGCGAGTGGCCCTGGGTTCGAGTCCCAGCCTGAACGAAAATCTTCGATGTATACTTTTAGTTTCTAATTTGAAATTTCTTCTTCTTTTTTTTTTAATTTTTCTCTTTTGCGAATATTGATTATTTATGTAGGGAGAAAAATTCTGAGTCAGTTTAATTATTCGACCTGTAAATTTCAAAGTGTTTGAATCAATAATTACCAAGGTGCATTTTTTTTAATTATATTTAAGACTTCCATCGACAGAGCTCCGATTGCCTAATGGCTAGACCGTTGGGTTCCTAGCGCGTGGTACTGGGTTCGAGTCCCGGCCGGAAAGGAAATCTTAAATGCAAATATTTTTTTCTAATTTTATAATTCTTTTTTTTTATTTTTCCCTTTTGCGAAGTCAGTCAGTCAGTCTGACAGTCAATCAGTCAAGCACTCAGTCATTCAGTCTCAGTCAGTCAGTCCAGTCAGTCAGTCACTCAGTCAGTCAGTTAGTCCTTCAGCCAGTCAGTCAAGCAGTCAGTCATTTAGTCTCAGTCAGTCAGTCATTCAGTCAGTCAGTCAGTCAGGCAGTCAGTCAGTCAGTCAGTCGGTCAGTCCTGTGCAGTCAGTTAGTCACTAAAGCAGTCAGTCAGTCTCAGTCAGTCAGTCAGTCAGTCAGTCCAGTCCAGTCTCAGTCAGTCTCGGTCAGTCAGTCAGTCAGTCATTCAGTCAGTCAGTCAGTCAGGCCGTCAGTCAGTCGGTCAGCCTTATTCAGTCAGTCTCTCAGTCAGTCAGTCAGTCAGCCTTATTCAGTCAGTCTGTCAGTCATCCTTATTCAGTCAGTCTGTCAGTCAGTCAGTCGGTCAGTCCTGTCCAGTCAGTTAATCAGTCAAGCAGTCAGTCAGGTAGTCAAGCAGTCAGTCAGTCAGTGTCAGTCAGTCATTTAGTCATTCAGTCAGTCAGTGAAATAGCCAGTCAGAGAGTCAAGCAGTCAGTCAGTCAGTCTCAGTCAGTCTCAGTCAGTCAGTTAGTCAGTCAGTCAGTCAGTCAGTCAGTCAGTCCAGTCTCAGTCAGTCAGGCAGTTAGTCAGTCAGTCTCGGTCAGTCAGTGAGTCAGTCAGTCAGTATCAGTCAGTCAGTGAGTCAGTCTGTCAGTCAGGCAGTATCAGTCAGGCAGTAAGACTCCGCTCGACATAACTCCGATAGCCTAATGGCTAGACCGCTGGTCTTCCAAGCGAGTGGCCTGGGTTCGAGTCCCAGCCGGAGCGAATATCTTCAATGTATATATTTCTTTTCTAATTTGAAAATTCTTTTTTTTTTCAATTTCTTTCCTTTGCAATTATTGATTATTTATGTAGGGAAGAAAATTCTGAGTCAGTTTAATTTTTCGACACGAAGATTTCAAAGTGTTTAAATAAACAATTACCAAGGTGCATTTTTTGTTTTTATTATATTTAAAACTCCCACCGACAGAGCTCCCATAGACTAATGGCTAGAGTGTTAGGCTTCCAAGCGAGTGGCCCTGGGTTCGAGTCCCAGCCTGAACGAAAATCTTCAATGTATACTTTTAGTTTCTAATTTGAAATTTCTTCTTCTTTTTTTTTTAATTTTTCTCTTTTGCGAATATTGATTATTTATGTAGGGAGAAAAATTCTGAGTCAGTTTAATTATTCGACCTGTAAATTTCAAAGTGTTTGAATCAATAATTACCAAGGTGCATTTTTTGTTTTTATTATATTTAAGACTTCCATCGAAAGAGCTCCGATAGCCTGATGGCTAGACCGTTGGGTTCCTAGCGCGTGGTACTTAGTTCGAGTCCCGGCCGGAAAGGAAATCTTAAATGCAAATATTTTTTTCCAATTTTATAATTCTTTTTTTTTTATTTTTCCCTTTTGCGAAGTCAGTCAGTCAGTCTGACAGTCAATCAGTCAAGCACTCAGTCATTCAGTCTCAGTCAGTCAGTCCAGTCAGTCAGTCACTCAGTCAGTCAGTTAGTCCTTCAGCCAGTCAGTCAAGCAGTCAGTCATTTAGTCTCAGTCAGTCAGTCATTCAGTCAGTCAGTCAGTCAGGCAGTCAGTCAGTCAGTCAGTCGGTCAGTCCTGTGCAGTCAAATAGTCACTAAAGCAGTCAGTCAGTCTCAGTCAGTCAGTCAGTCAGTCAGTCCAGTCCAGTCTCAGTCAGTCAGTCAGTCAGTCTCGGTCAGTCAGTCAGTCAGTCATTCAGTCAGTTAGTCAGTCAGTCAGTCAGTCCAGTCTCAGTCATTCAGGCAGTTAGTCAGTCAGTCTCGGTCAGTCAGTGAGTCAGTCAGTCAGTATCAGTCAGTCAGTGAGTCAGTCTGTCAGTCAGGCAGTATCAGTCAGGCAGTAAGACTCCGCTCGACAGAGCTCCGATAGCCTAATGGCTAGACCGCTGGTCTTCCAAGCGAGTGGCCTGGGTTCGAGTCCCAGCCGGAGCGAATATCTTCAATGTATATATTTCTTTTCTAATTTGAAAATTCTTTTTTTTTTTTCAATTTCTTTCCTTTGCAATTATTGATTATTTATGTAGGGAAGAAAATTCTGAGTCAGTTTAATTTTTCGACACGAAGATTTCAAAGTGTTTAAATAAACGATTACCAAGGTGCATTTTTTGTTTTTATTATATTTAAAACTCCCACCGACAGAGCTCCCATAGACTAATGGCTAGCGTGTTAGGCTTCCAAGCGAGTGGCCCTGGGTTCGAGTCCCAGCCTGAACGAAAATCTTCAATGTATACTTTTAGTTTCTAATTTGAAATTTCTTCTTCTTTTTTTTAAATTTTTCTCTTTTGCGAATATTGATTATTTATATAGGGAGAAAAATTCTGAGTCAGTTTAATTATTCGACCTGTAAATTTCAAAGTGTTTGAATCAATAATTACCAAGGTGCAATTTTTGTTTTTATTATATTTAAGACTTCCATCGACAGAGCTCCGATAGCCTAATGGCTAGACCGTTGGGTTCCTAGCGCGTGGTACTGGGTTCGAGTCCCGGCCGGAAAGGAAATCTTAAATGCAAATATTTTTTTCTAATTTTATAATTCTTTTTTTTTATTTTTCCCTTTTGCGAAGTCAGTCAGTCAGTCTGACAGTCAATCAGTCAAGCACTCAGTCATTCAGTCTCAGTCAGTCAGTCCAGTCAGTCCAGTCAGTCAGTCACTCAGTCAGTCAGTTAGTCCTTCAGCCAGTCAGTCAAGCAGTCAGTCATTTAGTCTCAGTCAGTCAGTCATTCAGTCAGTCAGTCAGTCAGGCAGTCAGTCAGTCAGTCAGTCAGTCAGGCAGTCAGTGAGTCAGTCAGTCGGTCAGTCCTGTGCAGTCAGTTAGTCACTAAAGCAGTCAGTAAGTCTCAGTCAGTCAGTCAGTCAGTCAGTCCAGTCCAGTCTCAGTCAGTCAGTCAGTCAGTCTTGGTCAGTCAGTCAGTCAGTCATTCAGTCAGTCAGTCAGTCAGGCAGTCAGTCAGTCGGTCAGCCTTATTCAGTCAGTCTCTCAGTCAGTCAGTCAGTCAGCCTTATTCAGTCAGTCTGTCAGTCATCCTTATTCAGTCAGTCTGTCAGTCAGTCAGTCGGTCAGTCCTGTCCAGTCAGTTAGTCAGTCAAGCAGTCAGTCAGGTAGTCAAGCAGTCAGTCAGTCAGTGTCAGTCATTCATTTAGTCATTCAGTCAGTCAGTGAAATAGCCAGTCAGAGAGTCAAGCAGTCAGTCAGTCAGTCTCAGTCAGTCAGTTAGTCAGTCAGTCAGTCAGTCAGTCAGTCAGTCCAGTCTCAGTCAGTCAGGCAGTTAGTCAGTCAGTCTCGGTCAGTCAGTGAGTCAGTCAGTCAGTATCAGTCAGTCAGTGAGTCAGTCTGTCAGTCACGCAGTATCAGTCAGGCAGTAAGACTCCGTTCGACAGAACTCCGATAGCCTAATGGCTAGACCGCTGGTCTTCCAAGCGAGTGGCCTGGGTTCGGGTCCCAGCCGGAGCGAATATCTTCAATGTATATATTTCTTTTCTAATTTGAAAATTCTTTTTTTTTTCAATTTCTTTCCTTTGCAATTATTGATTATTTATGTAGGGAGAAAAATTCTGAGTCAGTTTAATTATTCGACCTGTAAATTTCAAAGTGTTTGAATCAATAATTACCAAGGTGCATTTTTTGTTTTTATTATATTTAAGACTTCCATCGACAGAGCTCCGATAGCCTAATGGCTAGACCGTTGGGTTCCTAGCGCGTGGTACTGGGTTCGAGTCCCGGCCGGAAAGGAAATCTTAAATGCAAATATTTTTTTCTAATTTTATAATTCTTTTTTTTTTATTTTTCCCTTTTGCGAAGTCAGTCAGTCAGTCTGACAGTCAATCAGTCAAGCACTCAGTCATTCAGTCTCAGTCAGTCAGTCCAAACAGTCAGTCACTCAGTCAGTCAGTTAGTCCTTCAGCCAGTCAGTCAAGCAGTCAGTCATTTAGTCTCAGTCAGTCAGTCATTCAGTCAGTCAGTCAGTCAGGCAGTCATTCAGTCAGTCAGTCGGTCAGTCCTGTGCAGTCAATTAGTCACTAAAGCAGTCAGTCAGTCTCAGTCAGTCAGTCAGTCAGTCAGTCCAGTCCAGTCTCAGTCAGTCAGTCAGTCAGTCTCGGTCAGTCAGTCAGTCAGTCATTCAGTCAGTCAGTCAGTCAGGCAGTCAGTCAGTCGGTCAGCCTTATTCAGTCAGTCTGTCAGTCAGTCAGTCAGCCTTATTCAGTCAGTCTGTCAGTCATCCTTATTCAGTCAGTCTGTCAGTCAGTCAGTCGGTCAGTCCTGTCCAGTCAGTTAGTCAGTCAAGCAGTCAGTCAGGTAGTCAAGCAGTCAGTCAGTCAGTGTCAGTCAGTCATTTAGTCATTCAGTCAGTCAGTGAAATAGCCAGTCAGAGAGTCAAGCAGTCAGTCAGTCAGTCTCAGTCAGTCAGTTAGTCAGTCAGTCAGTCAGTCAGTCAGTCAGTCAGTCAGTCCAGTCTCAGTCAGTCAGGCAGTTAGTCCGTCAGTCTCGGTCAGTCAGTGAGTCAGTCAGTCAGTATCAGTCAGTCAGTGAGTCAGTCTGTCAGTCAGGCAGTATCAGTCAGGCAGTAAGACTCCGCTCGACAGAACTCCGATAGCCTAATGGCTAGACCGCTGGTCTTCCAAGCGAGTGGCCTGGGTTCGAGTCCCAGCCGGAACGAATATCTTCAATGTATATATTTCTTTTCTAATTTGAAAATTAGTTTTTTTTCAATTTCTTTCCTTTGCAATTATTGATTATTTATGTAGGGAAGAAAATTCTGAGTCAGTTTAATTTTTCGACACCAAGATTTCAAAGTGTTTAAATAAACAATTACCAAGGTGCATTTTTTGTTTTTATTATATTTAAAACTCCCACCGACAGAGCTCCCATAGACTAATGGCTAGAGTGTTAGGCTTCCAAGCGAGTGGCCCTGGGTTCGAGTCCCAGCCTGAACGAAAATCTTCAATGTATACTTTTAGTTTCTAATTTGAAATTTCTTCTTCTTTTTTTTTTAATTTTTCTCTTTTGCGAATATTGATTATTTATGTAGGGAGAAAAATTCTGAGTCAGTTTAATTATTCGACCTGTAAATTTCAAAGTGTTTGAATCAATAATTACCAAGGTGCATTTTTTGTTTTTATTATATTTAAGACTTCCATCGACAGAGCTCTGATAGCCTAATGGCTAGACCGTTGGGTTCCTCGCGCGTGGTACTGGGTTCGAGTCCCGGCCGGAAAGGAAGTCTTAAATGCAAATATTTTTTTCTAATTTTATAATCCTTTTTTTTTATTTTTCCCTTTTGCGAAGTCAGTCAGTCAGTCTGACAGTCAATCAGTCAAGCACTCAGTCATTCAGTCTCAGTCAGTCAGTCCAGTCAGTCAGTCACTCAGTCAGTCAGTTAGTCCTTCAGCCAGTCAGTCAAGCAGTCAGTCATTTAGTCTCAGTCAGTCAGTCAGTCAGTCAGTCGGTCAGTCCTGTGCAGTCAGTTAGTCACTAAAGCAGTCAGTCAGTCTCAGTCAGTCAGTCAGTCAGTCAGTCCAGTCCAGTCTCAGTCAGTCAGTCAGTCAGTCTCGGTCAGTCAGTCAGTCAGTCATTCAGTCAGTCAGTCAGTCAGGCAGTCAGTCAGTCGGTCAGCCTTATTCAGTCAGTCTGTCAGTCAGTCAGTCAGTCAGCCTTATTCAGTCAGTCTGTCAGTCATCCTTATTCAGTCAGTCTGTCAGTCAGTCAGTCGGTCAGTCCTGTCCAGTCAGTTAGTCAGTCAAGCAGTCAGTCAGGTAGTCAAGCAGTCAGTCAGTCAGTGTCAGTCATTCATTTAGTCATTCAGTCAGTCAGTGAAATAGCCAGTCAGAGAGTCAAGCAGTCAGTCAGTCAGTCTCAGTCAGTCAGTTAGTCAGTCAGTCAGTCAGTCAGTCAGTCAGTCCAGTCTCAGTCAGTCAGGCAGTTAGTCAGTCAGTCTCGGTCAGTCAGTGAGTCAGTCAGTCAGTATCAGTCAGTCAGTGAGTCAGTCTGTCAGTCACGCAGTATCAGTCAGGCAGTAAGACTCCGTTCGACAGAACTCCGATAGCCTAATGGCTAGACCGCTGGTCTTCCAAGCGAGTGGCCTGGGTTCGGGTCCCAGCCGGAGCGAATATCTTCAATGTATATATTTCTTTTCTAATTTGAAAATTCTTTTTTTTTTCAATTTCTTTCCTTTGCAATTATTGATTATTTATGTAGGGAGAAAAATTCTGAGTCAGTTTAATTATTCGACCTGTAAATTTCAAAGTGTTTGAATCAATAATTACCAAGGTGCATTTTTTGTTTTTATTATATTTAAGACTTCCATCGACAGAGCTCCGATAGCCTAATGGCTAGACCGTTGGGTTCCTAGCGCGTGGTACTGGGTTCGAGTCCCGGCCGGAAAGGAAATCTTAAATGCAAATATTTTTTTCTAATTTTATAATTCTTTTTTTTTTTATTTTTCCCTTTTGCGAAGTCAGTCAGTCAGTCTGACAGTCAATCAGTCAAGCACTCAGTCATTCAGTCTCAGTCAGTCAGTCCAAACAGTCAGTCACTCAGTCAGTCAGTTAGTCCTTCAGCCAGTCAGTCAAGCAGTCAGTCATTTAGTCTCAGTCAGTCAGTCATTCAGTCAGTCAGTCAGTCAGGCAGTCATTCAGTCAGTCAGTCGGTCAGTCCTGTGCAGTCAATTAGTCACTAAAGCAGTCAGTCAGTCTCAGTCAGTCAGTCAGTCAGTCAGTCCAGTCCAGTCTCAGTCAGTCAGTCAGTCAGTCTCGGTCAGTCAGTCAGTCAGTCATTCAGTCAGTCAGTCAGTCAGGCAGTCAGTCAGTCGGTCAGCCTTATTCAGTCAGTCTGTCAGTCAGTCAGTCAGTCAGCCTTATTCAGTCAGTCTGTCAGTCATCCTTATTCAGTCAGTCTGTCAGTCAGTCAGTCGGTCAGTCCTGTCCAGTCAGTTAGTCAGTCAAGCAGTCAGTCAGGTAGTCAAGCAGTCAGTCAGTCAGTGTCAGTCAGTCATTTAGTCATTCAGTCAGTCAGTGAAATAGCCAGTCAGAGAGTCAAGCAGTCAGTCAGTCAGTCTCAGTCAGTCAGTTAGTCAGTCAGTCAGTCAGTCAGTCAGTCAGTCAGTCCAGTCTCAGTCAGTCAGGCAGTTAGTCAGTCAGTCTCGGTCAGTCAGTGAGTCAGTCAGTCAGTATCAGTCAGTCAGTGAGTCAGTCTGTCAGTCAGGCAGTATCAGTCAGGCAGTAAGACTCCGCTCGACAGAACTCCGATAGCCTAATGGCTAGACCGCTGGTCTTCCAAGCGAGTGGCCTGGGTTCGAGTCCCAGCCGGAGCGAATATCTTCAATGTATATATTTCTTTTCTAATTTGAAAATTCTTTTTTTTTCAATTTCTTTCCTTTGCAATTATTGATTATTTATGTAGGGAAGAAAATTCTGAGTCAGTTTAATTTTTCAACACGAAGATTTCAAAGTGTTTAAATAAACAATTACCAAGGTGCATTTTGTGTTTTTATTATATTTAAAACTCCCACCGACACAGCTCCCATAGACTAATGGCTAGAGTGTTAGGCTTCCAAGCGAGTGGCCCTGGGTTCGAGTCCCAGCCTGAACGAAAATCTTCAATGTATACTTTTAGTTTCTAATTTGAAATTTCTTCTTCTTTTTTTTTAATTTTTCTCTTTTGCGAATATTCATTATTTATGTAGGGAGAAAAATTCTGAGTCAGTTTAATTATTCGACCTGTAAATTTCAATGTGTTTGAATCAATAATTACCAAGGTGCATTTTTTGTTTTTATTATATTTAAGACTTCCATCGACAGAGCTCCGATAGCCTAATGGCTAGACCGTTGGGTTCCAAGCGCGTGGTACTGGGTTCGAGTCCCGGCCGGAACGAAAATTTTCCATGTATATATTTCTCTTCTAATTTGAAGATTATTTTTTTTTTTTCAATTTCTTTCTTTTGCAAATATGGATTATTTATGTACGGAAGAAAATTCTGAGTCAGTTTAATCATTCGACCTTTAGATTTCAAAGATTTTAGATCAATAATTACTAAGGTGCATTTTTTGTTTTTATTATAATTAAGACACCGATCAACAGAGATCCGATAGTATATTGGCGAGAGCGTTGGGCTCCCATGAGTGTCGCCCTGGGTTCAAATCCCAGCCGGAAAGGAAATCTTAAATGCAAATATTTATTTCTAATTTTATAATTCTTTTTTTTTTATTTTTCCCTTTTTCGAAGTCAGTCAGTCAGTCTGACAGTCAATCAGTCAAGCACTCAGTCATTCAGTCTCAGTCAGTCAGTCCAGTCCGTCAGTCACTCAGTCAGTCAGTTAGTCCTTCAGCCAGTCAGTCAAGCAGTCAGTCATTTAGTCTCAGTCAGTCAGTCATTCAGTCAGTCAGTCAGTCAGGCAGTCAGTCAGTCAGTCAGTCGGTCAGTCCTGTGCAGTCAGTTAGTCACTAAAGCAGTCAGTCAGTCTCAGTCAGTCAGTCAGTCCAGTCCAGTCTCAGTCAGTCAGTCAGTCAGTCTCGGTCAGTCAGTCAGTCAGTCATTCAGTCAGTCAGTCAGTCAGGCAGTCAGTCAGTCGGTCAGCCTTATTCAGTCAGTCTGTCAGTCAGTCAGTCAGTCAGCCTTATTCAGTCAGTCTGTCAGTCATCCTTATTCAGTCAGTCTGTCAGTCAGTCAGTCGGTCAGTCCTGTCCAGTCAGTTAGTCAGTCAAGCAGTCAGTCAGGTAGTCAAGCAGTCAGTCAGTCAGTGTCAGTCAGTCATTTAGTCATTCAGTCAGTCAGTGAAATAGCCAGTCAGAGAGTCAAGCAGTCAGTCAGTCAGTTAGTCAGTCAGTCAGTCAGTCAGTCAGTCAGTCCAGTCTCAGTCAGTCAGGCAGTTAGTCAGTCAGTCTCGGTCAGTCAGTGAGTCAGTCAGTCAGTATCAGTCAGTCAGTGAGTCAGTCTGTCAGTCAGGCAGTATCAGTCAGGCAGTAAGACTCCGCTCGACAGAACTCCGATAGCCTAATGGCTAGACCGCTGGTCTTCCAAGCGAGTGGTCTGGGTTCGAGTCCCAGCCGGAGCGAATATCTTCAATGTATATATTTCTTTTCTAATTTGAAAATTCTTTTTTTTTCAATTTCTTTCCTTTGCAATTATTGATTATTTATGTAGGGAAGAAAATTCTGAGTCAGTTTAATTTTTCGACACGAAGATTTCAAAGTGTTTAAATAAACAATTACCAAGGTGCGTTTTTTGTTTTTATTATATTTAAAACTCCCACCGACAGAGCTCCCATAGACTAATGGCTAGAGTGTTAGGCTTCCAAGCGAGTGGCCCTGGGTTCGAGTCCCAGCCTGAACGAAAATCTTCAATGTATACTTTTAGTTTCTAATTTGAAATTTCTTCTTCTTTTTTTTTAATTTTTCTCTTTTGCGAATATTGATTATTTATGTAGGGAGAAAAATTCTGAGTCAGTTTAATTATTCGACCTGTAAATTTCAAAGTGTTTGAATCAATAATTACCAAGGTGCATTTTTTGTTTTTATTATATTTAAGACTTCCATCGACAGAGCTCTGATAGCCTAATGGCTAGACCGTTGGGTTCCTAGCGCGTGGTACTGGGTTCGAGTCCCGGCCGGAAAGGAAATCTTAAATGCAAATATTTTTTTATAATTCTTTTTTTTTATTTTTCCCTTTTGCGAAGTCAGTCAGTCAGTCTGACAGTCAATCAGTCAAGCACTCAGTCATTCAGTCTCAGTCAGTCAGTCCAGTCAGTCAGTCACTCAGTCAGTCAGTTAGTCCTTCAGCCAGTCAGTCAAGCAGTCAGTCATTTAGTCTCAGTCAGTCAGTCAGGCAGTCAGTCAGTCAGTCAGTCGGTCAGTCCTGTGCAGTCAGTTAGTCACTAAAGCAGTCAGTCAGTCTCAGTCAGTCAGTCAGTCAGTCAGTCCAGTCCAGTCTCAGTCAGTCAGTCAGTCAGTCTCGGTCAGTCAGTCATTCAGTCAGTCAGTCAGTCAGGCAGTCAGTCAGTCGGTCAGCCTTATTCAGTCAGTCTGTCAGTCAGTCAGTCAGTCAGCCTTATTCAGTCAGTCTGTCAGTCATCCTTATTCAGTCAGTCTGTCAGTCAGTCAGTCGGTCAGTCCTGTCCAGTCAGTTAGTCAGTCAAGCAGTCAGTCAGGTAGTCAAGCAGTCAGTCAGTCAGTGTCAGTCAGTCATTTAGTCATTCAGTCAGTCAGTGAAATAGCCAGTCAGAGAGTCAAGCAGTCAGTCAGTCAGTCTCAGTCAGTCAGTTAGTCAGTCCGTCAGACAGTCAGTCCAGTCTCAGTCAGTCAGGCAGTTAGTCAGTCAGTCTCGGTCAGTCAGTCTCGGTCAGTCAGTGAGTCAGTCTGTCAGTCAGGCAGTATCAGTCAGGCAGTAAGACTCCGCTCGACAGAACTCCGATAGCCTAATGGCTAGACCGCTGGTCTTCCAAGCGAGTGGCCTGGGTTCGAGTCCCAGCCGGAGCGAATATCTTCAATGTATATATTTCTTTTCTAATTTGAAAATTCTTTTTTTTTCAATTTCTTTCCTTTGCAATTATTGATTATTTATGTAGGGAAGAAAATTCTGAGTCAGTTTAATTTTTCGACACAAAGATTTCAAAGTGTTTAAATAAACAATTACCAAGGTGCATTTTTTGTTTTTATTATATTTAAAACTCCCACCGACAGAGCTCCCATAGACTAATGGCTAGAGTGTTAGGCTTCCAAGCGAGTGGCCCTGGGTTCGAGTCCCAGCCTGAACGAAAATCTTCAATGTATACTTTTAGTTTCTAATTTGAAATTTCTTCTTCTTTTTTTTTTAATTTTTCTCTTTTGCGAATATTGATTACTTATGTAGGGAGAAAAATTCTGAGTCAGTTTAATTATTCGACCTGTAAATTTCAATGTGTTTGAATCAATAATTACCAAGGTGCATTTTTTGTTTTTATTATATTTAAGACTTCCATCGACAGAGCTCCGATAGCCTAATGGCTAGACCGTTGGGTTCCAAGCGCGTGGTACTGGGTTCGAGTCCCGGCCGGAACGAAAATCTTCAATGTATACTTTTAGTTTCTAATTTGAAATTTCTTCTTCTTTTTTTTTTAATTTTTCTCTTTTGCGAATATTGATTATTTATGTAGGGAGAAAAATTCTGAGTCAGTTTAATTATTCGACCTGTAAATTTCAAAGTGTTTGAATCAATAATTACCAAGGTGCATTTTTTGTTTTTATTATATTTAAGACTTCCATCGACAGAGCTCCGATAGCCTAATGGCTAGACCGTTGGGTTCCTAGCGCGTGGTACTGGGTTCGAGTCCCGGCCGGAAAGGAAATCTTAAATGCAAATATTTTTTTCTAATTTTATAATTCTTTTTTTTTTATTTTTCCCTTTTGCGAAGTCAGTCAGTCAGTCTGACAGTCAATCAGTCAAGCACTCAGTCATTCAGTCTCAGTCAGTCAGTCCAGTCAGTCAGTCACTCAGTCAGTCAGTTAGTCCTTCAGCCAGTCAGTCAAGCAGTCAGTCATTTAGTCTCAGTCAGTCAGTCATTCAGTCAGTCAGTCAGTCAGGCAGTCAGTCAGTCAGTCAGTCGGTCAGTCCGGTGCAGTCAGTTAGTCACTAAAGCAGTCAGTCAGTCTCAGTCAGTCAGTCAGTCAGTCAGTCCAGTTCAGTCTCAGTCAGTCAGTCAGTCAGTCTCGGTCAGTCAGTCAGTCAGTCATTCAGTCAGTCAGTCAGTCAGGCAGTCAGTCAGTCGGTCAGCCTTATTCAGTCAGTCTGTCAGCCAGTCAGTCAGTCAGCCTTATTCAGTCAGTCTGTCAGTCATCCTTATTCAGTCAGTCTGTCAGTCAGTCAGTCGGTCAGTCCTGTCCAGTCAGTTAGTCAGTCAAGCAGTCAGTCAGGTAGTCAAGCAGTCAGTCAGTCAGTGTCAGTCAGTCATTTAGTCATTCAGTCAGTCAGTGAAATAGCCAGTCAGAGAGTCAAGCAGTCAGTCAGTCAGTCTCAGTCAGTCAGTTAGTCAGTCAGTCAGTCAGTCAGTCAGTCAGTCCAGTCTCAGTCAGTCAGGCAGTTAGTCAGTCAGTCTCGGTCAGTCAGTGAGTCAGTCAGTCAGTATCAGTCAGTCAGTGAGTCAGTCTGTCAGTCAGGCAGTATCAGTCAGGCAGTAAGACTCCGCTCGACAGAACTCCGATAGCCTAATGGCTAGACCGCTGGTCTTCCAAGCGAGTGGCCTGGGTTCGAGTCCCAGCCGGAGCGAATATCTTCAATGTATATATTTCTTTTCTAATTTGAAAATTCTTTTTTTTTCAATTTCTTTCCTTTGCAATTATTGATTATTTATGTAGGGAAGAAAATTCTGAGTCAGTTTAATTTTTCGACACGAAGATTTCAAAGTGTTTAAATAAACAATTACCAAGGTGCGTTTTTTGTTTTTATTATATTTAAAACTCCCACCGACAGAGCTCCCATAGACTAATGGCTAGAGTGTTAGGCTTCCAAGCGAGTGGCCCTGGGTTCGAGTCCCAGCCTGAACGAAAATCTTCAATGTATACTTTTAGTTTCTAATTTGAAATTTCTTCTTCTTTTTTTTTAATTTTTCTCTTTTGCGAATATTGATTATTTATGTAGGGAGAAAAATTCTGAGTCAGTTTAATTATTCGACCTGTAAATTTCAAAGTGTTTGAATCAATAATTACCAAGGTGCATTTTTTGTTTTTATTATATTTAAGACTTCCATCGACAGAGCTCTGATAGCCTAATGGCTAGACCGTTGGGTTCCTAGCGCGTGGTACTGGGTTCGAGTCCCGGCCGGAAAGGAAATCTTAAATGCAAATATTTTTTTATAATTCTTTTTTTTATTTTTCCCTTTTGCGAAGTCAGTCAGTCAGTCTGACAGTCAATCAGTCAAGCACTCAGTCATTCAGTCTCAGTCAGTCAGTCCAGTCAGTCAGTCACTCAGTCAGTCAGTTAGTCCTTCAGCCAGTCAGTCAAGCAGTCAGTCATTTAGTCTCAGTCAGTCAGTCAGGCAGTCAGTCAGTCAGTCAGTCGGTCAGTCCTGTGCAGTCAGTTAGTCACTAAAGCAGTCAGTCAGTCTCAGTCAGTCAGTCAGTCAGTCAGTCCAGTCCAGTCTCAGTCAGTCAGTCAGTCAGTCTCGGTCAGTCAGTCATTCAGTCAGTCAGTCAGTCAGGCAGTCAGTCAGTCGGTCAGCCTTATTCAGTCAGTCTGTCAGTCAGTCAGTCAGTCAGCCTTATTCAGTCAGTCTGTCAGTCATCCTTATTCAGTCAGTCTGTCAGTCAGTCAGTCGGTCAGTCCTGTCCAGTCAGTTAGTCAGTCAAGCAGTCAGTCAGGTAGTCAAGCAGTCAGTCAGTCAGTGTCAGTCAGTCATTTAGTCATTCAGTCAGTCAGTGAAATAGCCAGTCAGAGAGTCAAGCAGTCAGTCAGTCAGTCTCAGTCAGTCAGTTAGTCAGTCAGTCAGACAGTCAGTCAGTCAGTCCAGTCTCAGTCAGTCAGGCAGTTAGTCAGTCAGTCTCGGTCAGTCAGTGAGTCAGTCAGTCAGTATCAGTCAGTCAGTGAGTCAGTCTGTCAGTCAGGCAGTATCAGTCAGGCAGTAAGACTCCGCTCGACAGAACTCCGATAGCCTAATGGCTAGACCGCTGGTCTTCCAAGCGAGTGGCCTGGGTTCGAGTCCCAGCCGGAGCGAATATCTTCAATGTATATATTTCTTTTCTAATTTGAAAATTCTTTTTTTTTCAATTTCTTTCCTTTGCAATTATTGATTATTTATGTAGGGAAGAAAATTCTGAGTCAGTTTAATTTTTCGACACGAAGATTTCAAAGTGTTTAAATAAACAATTACCAAGGTGCATTTTTTGTTTTTATTATATTTAAAACTCCCACCGACAGAGCTCCCATAGACTAATGGCTAGAGTGTTAGGCTTCCAAGCGAGTGGCCCTGGGTTCGAGTCCCAGCCTGAACGAAAATCTTCAATGTATACTTTTAGTTTCTAATTTGAAATTTCTTCTTCTTTTTTTTTTAATTTTTCTCTTTTGCGAATATTGATTATTTATGTAGGGAGAAAAATTCTGAGTCAGTTTAATTATTCGACCTGTAAATTTCAATGTGTTTGAATCAATAATTACCAAGGTGCATTTTTTGTTTTTATTATATTTAAGACTTCCATCGACAGAGCTCCGATAGACTAATGGCTAGAGTGTTAGGCTTCCAAGCGAGTGGCCCTGGGTTCGAGTCCCAGCCTGAACGAAAATCTTCAATGTATACTTTTAGTTTCTAATTTGAAATTTCTTCTTCTTTTTTTTTAATTTTTCTCTTTTGCGAATATTGATTATTTATGTAGGGAGAAAAATTCTGAGTCAGTTTAATTATTCGACCTGTAAATTTCAAAGTGTTTGAATCAATAATTACCAAGGTGCATTTTTTGTTTTTATTATATTTAAGACTTCCATCGACAGAGCTCTGATAGCCTAATGGCTAGACCGTTGGGTTCCTAGCGCGTGGTACTGGGTTCGAGTCCCGGCCGGAAAGGAAATCTTAAATGCAAATATTTTTTTATAATTCTTTTTTTTTATTTTTCCCTTTTGCGAAGTCAGTCAGTCAGTCTGACAGTCAATCAGTCAAGCACTCAGTCATTCAGTCTCAGTCAGTCAGTCCAGTCAGTCAGTCACTCAGTCAGTCAGTTAGTCCTTCAGCCAGTCAGTCAAGCAGTCAGTCATTTAGTCTCAGTCAGTCAGTCAGGCAGTCAGTCAGTCAGTCAGTCGGTCAGTCCTGTGCAGTCAGTTAGTCACTAAAGCAGTCAGTCAGTCTCAGTCAGTCAGTCAGTCAGTCAGTCCAGTCCAGTCTCAGTCAGTCAGTCAGTCAGTCTCGGTCAGTCAGTCATTCAGTCAGTCAGTCAGTCAGGCAGTCAGTCAGTCGGTCAGCCTTATTCAGTCAGTCTGTCAGTCAGTCAGTCAGTCAGCCTTATTCAGTCAGTCTGTCAGTCATCCTTATTCAGTCAGTCTGTCAGTCAGTCAGTCGGTCAGTCCTGTCCAGTCAGTTAGTCAGTCAAGCAGTCAGTCAGGTAGTCAAGCAGTCAGTCAGTCAGTGTCAGTCAGTCATTTAGTCATTCAGTCAGTCAGTGAAATAGCCAGTCAGAGAGTCAAGCAGTCAGTCAGTCAGTCTCAGTCAGTCAGTTAGTCAGTCAGTCAGACAGTCAGTCAGTCAGTCCAGTCTCAGTCAGTCAGGCAGTTAGTCAGTCAGTCTCGGTCAGTCAGTGAGTCAGTCAGTCAGTATCAGTCAGTCAGTGAGTCAGTCTGTCAGTCAGGCAGTATCAGTCAGGCAGTAAGACTCCGCTCGACAGAACTCCGATAGCCTAATGGCTAGACCGCTGGTCTTCCAAGCGAGTGGCCTGGGTTCGAGTCCCAGCCGGAGCGAATATCTTCAATGTATATATTTCTTTTCTAATTTGAAAATTCTTTTTTTTTCAATTTCTTTCCTTTGCAATTATTGATTATTTATGTAGGGAAGAAAATTCTGAGTCAGTTTAATTTTTCGACACGAAGATTTCAAAGTGTTTAAATAAACAATTACCAAGGTGCATTTTTTGTTTTTATTATATTTAAAACTCCCACCGACAGAGCTCCCATAGACTAATGGCTAGAGTGTTAGGCTTCCAAGCGAGTGGCCCTGGGTTCGAGTCCCAGCCTGAACGAAAATCTTCAATGTATACTTTTAGTTTCTAATTTGAAATTTCTTCTTCTTTTTTTTTTAATTTTTCTCTTTTGCGAATATTGATTATTTATGTAGGGAGAAAAATTCTGAGTCAGTTTAATTATTCGACCTGTAAATTTCAATGTGTTTGAATCAATAATTACCAAGGTGCATTTTTTGTTTTTATTATATTTAAGACTTCCATCGACAGAGCTCCGATAGCCTAATGGCTAGACCGTTGGGTTCCAAGCGCGTGGTACTGGGTTCGAGTCCTGGCCGGAACGAAAATCTTCAATGTATACTTTTAGTTTCTAATTTGAAATTTCTTCTTCTTTTTTTTTTTAATTTTTCTCTTTTGCGAATATTGATTATTTATGTAGGGAGAAAAATTCTGAGTCAGTTTAATTATTCGACCTGTAAATTTCAAAGTGTTTGAATCAATAATTACCAAGGTGCATTTTTTGTTTTTATTATATTTAAGACTTCCATCGACAGAGCTCCGATAGCCTAATGGCTAGACCGTTGGGTTCCTAGCGCGTGGTACTGGGTTCGAGTCCCGGCCGGAAAGGAAATCTTAAATGCAAATATTTTTTTCTAATTTTATAATTCTTTTTTTTTTATTTTTCCCTTTTGCGAAGTCAGTCAGTCAGTCTGACAGTCAATCAGTCAAGCACTCAGTCATTCAGTCTCAGTCAGTCAGTCCAGTCAGTCAGTCACTCTGTCAGTCAGTTAGTCCTTCAGCCAGTCAGTCAAGCAGTCAGTCATTTAGTCTCAGTCAGTCAGTCATTCAGTCAGTCAGTCAGTCAGGCAGTCAGTCAGTCAGTCAGTCGGTCAGTCCTGTGCAGTCAGTTAGTCACTAAAGCAGTCAGTCAGTCTCAGTCAGTCAGTCAGTCAGTCAGTCCAGTCCAGTCTCAGTCAGTCAGTCAGTCAGTCTCGGTCAGTCAGTCAGTCAGTCATTCAGTCAGTCAGTCAGTCAGGCAGTCAGTCAGTCGGTCAGCCTTATTCAGTCAGTCTGTCAGTCAGTCAGTCAGTCAGCCTTATTCAGTCAGTCTGTCAGTCATCCTTATTCAGTCAGTCTGTCAGTCAGTCAGTTGGTCAGTCCTGTCCAGTCAGTTAGTCAGTCAAGCAGTCAGTCAGGTAGTCAAGCAGTCAGTCAGTCAGTGTCAGTCAGTCATTTAGTCATTCAGTCAGTCAGTGAAATAGCCAGTCAGAGAGTCAAGCAGTCAGTCAGTCAGTCTCAGTCAGTCAGTTAGTCAGTCAGTCAGTCAGTCAGTCAGTCAGTCCAGTCTCAGTCAGTCAGGCAGTTAGTCAGTCAGTCTCGGTCAGTCAGTGAGTCAGTCAGTCAGTATCAGTCAGTCAGTGAGTCAGTCTGTCAGTCAGGCAGTATCAGTCAGGCAGTAAGACTCCGCTCGACAGAACTCCGATAGCCTAATGGCTAGACCGCTGGTCTTCCAAGCGAGTGGCCTGGGTTCGAGTCCCAGCCGGAGCGAATATCTTCAATGTATATATTTCTTTTCTAATTTGAAAATTCTTTTTTTTTTTCAATTTCTTTCCTTTGCAATTATTGATTATTTATGTAGGGAAGAAAATTCTGAGTCAGTTTAATTTTTCGACACGAAGATTTCAAAGTGTTTAAATAAACAATTACCAAGGTGCATTTTTTGTTTTTATTATATTTAACTCTTTAAGACCGGATCGGGGGGGAAACTGTACCACAGTTAAGTCCTGACTTTTTCGACTTAGCTATTTTCGAAATGGAACCGTCCATTCTGAAGACCCCTCGTCCGCTCTTCTTCAGTTCTTCTGTTTGCTAATTGCAATAGGCGTGGTTAGCTGTCACCTTAATCACTCACGCTTCGGGCGCGTGGAGCTCTTCACCATTGCCCTAATGCCTTTATCGTTTCTTCGATAGCTTTTGAACTTATGTCGAGATGCATAACAGTCATCTTGTTTTCTTTATTTTTAGAGTAGGTAAACAAAGAAAAAAAAATTAATTATAAATAAGCTTGTGCTTGAACAGGAATTTTCTTAAGATTTATCATGCAATAATTTAACTTATAAAACTAATGATAATTGATGTTCTTTTCAAATTGGAAACACGTTTCCGATTTAAATCAATTTGCACAAACTGAATAATTACTGAAATAATTATGTTTTTGAAAATATTTTCAAAATTTGGGAAGGAACTGCATCCCCGTCTCCTCTTTCCCACTTATGAGTATACCACGGACAAGTAATAAAAGCTACCCCAGTCTGGCAAAAACGAAACAAAAAACGAAAAAAAAGGATAAATAAAAGAGAATAATAGAAAGATTGTTTTTCAAATTTAATAATGAAAAAAAAATATTTTTCTCAAAAAACGCAAAAAACAGGGGTCAAGAGAGGGGTTAGTGGGGAAGCATCAAAATCTTATTTCCCTCTCCCCCTTTTTTTTTTCTTGTTTAAAATAGAACTAATCTATGCAATTGGATTTTAAGATTTCTGATTAAATGACAGATAAAAATGGAATTTGGCGTAAAAATTTGGGGCGAATAGCCACTCTAGACTCCCTCTTCCAATTATAATTTCCATTCTAATAAAATAACATGAGAAAAGTTTTTTTTTTTTTTTTTTTTTTGGAGGGGTTTTTTTTTTTTTTTTTTTTTTTTTTATTCACGCAAAATAAATCAATCCGTGAAATCAATCCGAGTAAAAATCATTTTTCAGTCGATTGTTAATTTTAAATTCTGAAAAGTGAGAGAGCAAGTCCGCTTTGCTTTTGAAAGTAAGGTGAAATTGCCCCTCCCCCCTACACACGAGTTGCCTATGGCTCGGCGTATAACTAGCTAATCGAATACGATACAACTCTGAAATCGCTTGATTATTATTGACAACAATTTTTATATTGGGGGAGGGAGGTGACATGTTTTTTCTCTTAAAAAATCAATTAATTCTAAATAAGTGCTTAAAGTGTAAATGCAACAGATGTAGGAGCACACTTCTAGATTTTCTTTCTATTTATTAGTAAGACAAATGCTATATGACATGATTTAAAAAAAAAATCTCAGCAATTTATTTTGACTGTTTTCCTGAATAAGGCCTTTTATACAGAAGTAAAAATATGTACTTTAATTTGTTTGTAGATTTGAACAATTTATATTTTCAAGGAAACACAGGTTGTGGGATGCGCTAAAGCAAGACATAATGTCTTTATAAAATAATTAAATGAATTTAGGAAAGAATTAAAACCGATTTTGGTGTTTGTTACACTACAATCGTTAAAAGAAGGATTGTGATTGATTTAAAAGAAATGACATAAAACATAAACGTAAAAGGAGAAATTAACTCTGTGAAGTGTTTACCAATGGATTAATAAAGATTTATAAATGAATAACTATAAGAGTAAAGAAAAAGTTGTAATTTAATTGGAGCTAATTTTACAAATATAAGCACATAAACCAAATACACAAGTTCAGAACATAAGCAAAATAATGCTTTTTCAAGAGCATGCCAAAACTGAAGGAGAATAAACTAATTAAATTAAGTTACAGACTATCTTTACTTAAAGGGAATTCAAGGTAACCGTAAATGAAAAATTATCGTCACTGATGCAGGTACTATTTTTATTTTTCTTGAAATTTCTACCAATCAGTTTAATTAAATTGGGCAAAAAATATGAACATAATACGCCAATACAAAATCATCTACAGTAATTGTGCCGTACAAAAATTCTGCTGTCATAAAAGTAAGCATAGTAACACTAAAACATGTATCGTGTATTTCAAACCAAATTAGCTTAATAAAGCATAAACTTAAATTCAAATTTAATAATATTTGTAACAAGTAAACAAAAATGCAAACGTTATAAAAGCATAAAAAAGAAACTAAATGGTGCTTTATTTTCAGCAGAAAAAAAATAAGCAAACTTGCACAATAAGGCTCAAGTACAATAGATAACTAAAATGCAATACATAAATACATAAATTGCAGATATAGCGCTTTACCTACCAACAGCAGTACGCATGTAACTAAATATTGATGATTTTGAAATTACATATTTTAACTAATAGATTTCCCCTCACACACACACAAAAAAAAAAAAAAAAAAATCCTTAAAAATATCGCATATCGTTGAAACCTCAAAGAAATATCAAATATTTCAGATTGCTGTCAAAATAATTTTCAATACGTTTCTACGTTAACTCAGAGCATTTGAAAAAAATAAGATGTATATAAATATTCATTCCAAAAATTACAAATTGAGAAAAGAAGATAACAAAACAGATTATCATGGTGAGTGTACAAGAGTAAAACAAAAATTCTAATTTTGACCCAGAGTAAAGTGAAAGAACTTGTTTTGTGTAAAAACCGAAATAAACATGAGCATATGAAGCATGCAAGTCTAGTTAGAAACTTGATTTTTACTACCTTTTTACCGAAACAGAAATTAAGTCTAAAAAAAGTTTAATCTGTTGTTAATTAAAGCATCTTTTAGAAGGAAGAATACACAAATGCAGCAAGTTCAACGGAAGAACACATTAAAATATAATAAAAACTTTCATAAGAGGTATATTAAATAAAATTAATTCACGAAAATGATCCTATACATATGAGATTTAGCTAGAATGTGAACGTATTGATTTTCGAAAAGGAGAAAAATGCCATGTTAAATTATTAGTGTTGCTTGTATCAAGTTAATAAAATAAACTGTTTCGTACTCATAACAACAAGTAGAGTAAACGTGTATATAGGAACATGCTTTTTACTAATCTTCTGCCGAAGCATTAAAACAAGTGACAACTAAAGTGGGGCAAAATATGTAACTATTTGAAGTAAAATTTGGAGTTACGAAAACATAAACGCATGATTTTCAACAGTATAGGATACGTAGATTATACAATCAAAGAATTCTTTAACAATATACACATTTAAATACCATTAATCCGCGAAAATTACTGACAATAATACATATGATAGAATTAGCTACATTGTGAAAGTATAGAGCTTCCCAAAATGAGAAAAACAATATGGTATTTATGTTATAAGTATGAAAATAACAGTATACTTGAAATAAATCAGTGTTATCAATGCACAACAATAAAAACTATTTCGTACTCATAACAACAAATGGCGTAAACGTGTAGATAGGAACATGCTTTTTACTAATATTCTGCCAAAGCATTAAAACAAATGACTGAAGTGGGGCAAAATATGTAATTATTTGAAGTAAATTTTGGAGCTGCGATTACATAAACGCATGATATTCAACAGTATAGGATACGTAGATTATAAAATCAAAGATTTCTTTAAAAATATACACATTTAAATAAAATTAATCTGCGAAAATTATTGACAATAATACATACGATAGGATTAACTACAATGAAAATATAGAGCTTCCGAAAATCAGAAAAACATTATGTTATTTATGTTATAAATATGAAAATAACAGTATACTTGAAAAAAATCATTGTTATCAATGCACAATAATGAAAATTAAACTAGGAAAATTCGTACACACGTAAGTAGTGTAGTAAATTGCATTAAAAGCCTCTACAATTTCCTGTTTTGTGTCAAAAACAAAATGAAATTAAATGGATGCAACATAAACTTATTATTAGAAACTTTTTTTACTAATTTTCAACCAAAACGTAAATAACGACTAAAGAGAAGCAAAATATTCAACTAATTGCAATATCTGCGAAAATTGCAGACTTGAAAGCTTCCCCTATAGATTATTAAAAATAGCTTGCATACAGGCAGTAATATTACAGTTCGTCAGTAACGGCAAATATTCTCTAATTTTAAAATTGCAAAAAAATTTCTTAAATTTACTGAAGATCCATTTTTAAAACTTCGTGGTAAGGCCCGAAACACTCAACACATAGACAAAGTTGACATGCCTCACAAATCCAAGTACTCTCTACTTGTCTATTTGAAAATGTTTTGACATTTAAGTTTCTGCAGCGCACACACGTTTTTTTACGTCCATTAATTTTGACTCGTAGATGTTTCGCGTGAATACTAGTGTTCAATTTCCTTATTTTTCGACTTTTAGTTGCAAAGGAATCAATCAGTTGCATGCGAAAGTCATATAATGTGACGGGTCTTTTTTCTAAAGGAAAGTTGGAAATCGTGTATAAAACGAATGAATTGTTCACTGCAGTGTTGAAAAGAAACCAGAACAGATACACCCACCACTTCCGTGACTTACGCGCCACATCGTAGTCTTTTCTGTACTGGTCTGCCAGGTCTACACCACCCATACTTCTATTGTAATTCGAAAAAACTAATGGACAGGGGATATTATTTTTCACACTGCCGATCCGTCTACTTGCTGTGATTTCTATATGCTCAGTGTGATTGCTAATTATAGAAATTTCCTTTTTATCTTTCCACACAGTACACGTCAAATTCGGGAATTCTATGCACTGGAAAACCTTCGATTCACCAGTCTTTTGGAGTTTAATTTTCTTTAAATTAGGTGGAAGATGTTTTCGGGTTCCCGTAACTGTTCCAGTAGCGTATATTCCCTTTTCACATAAGTCCAGCATCAAAGGAATACCAGTAAAGTACCTGTCAAAATACACACAATGTCCGGCATCCAGGACTTTTGTTAAGTGGCTGACGACATCATGACCTAAGCCATTAGTTGAACGGGGCATTTGATCTTTTTTCCCGCAATATACTTCGAAATTACACGTGTAGCCCAAAAAAGGAGTGCACAGCATCCACACTTTAATGCCACGTTTAACAGGCTTGTTTGGCATGTATTGCACAATGCCTAACCGTCCTTTGTACTTAACCATTGCCTCATCAATGGATAAGTCTTTGTATGGATGGAAATGGCTTTGAAAATTTTTTCGAAGTTCCTTCATGAAAGGGTCTATTTTTTGCATCATGTAGAAATTATCATCGTTTTGGGACACTTCTTCTGCTCTATCTGACAAATGAATATATTTGTATATTTGAAAGAAACGATCTCTAGTCATAATTTCTTTAATTCTCTCATTTCCTAAAGCACTATTCTCCGACCAGTAGTTTCTGAGCCTTGGTAGTTTGTTGATGCCCATGATTAATATTATTGCGAAAAAGTTATACAGTTCTTGGATGTGTTGCAGAGGAGACCATTTACGTTTCTTTTGACTTTCGGAGCTGGAAGTACTTTTTACGTAATCAGCATACTTATTAGTGTTCTGCAAAATATTTTCGCACATTTCTTCAGTAAAAAGAAGCTTGAAATAGGATTCAGCGCTTGATCCGACAGGAAGATCATGTATTGGACCCCCTTTACACTCTTCCGGTTTCATTCTGATCAAAGTGTTGTCAATTTCATCAGTCCACTTCAAGTTTGAATATGAAAATCCAGTTTCATTGATTTCCTGTGCGTCGTTTATTATATTTTCCTTTGGAGAAACATTTTCTTGGTCCTCCAAACTTTCATGGAATTCATCAGGATCCTCATTAAAACCAATTTCTCCTTCTGAATCTGGGAGTTGAGCAATGAATTCTGAATCAATGAAAGAGTTGTTTGCATTTTGCTCTTTCGGCCAACCGTCATCTTCACTGGATAGCTCACTTTCTGAGCCAGATGCAAATAAAATCGCGTCAATTTCTTGCTGCGTCAGCTGTCTGCGACGTTTAGGCATACTGAATGTTTAATTATGAATGAAATATAAAAAAATATTCAACTATCAAAAGCAACTCGTGAATGAAAAATTACTGAGAGAGAAATAGAACAAGTCGCGTGAAGGAAAAAGGTAGAATGAATAAAAAGCAACGATCTAAGTTTCCTCATTTCCCGTTCTTCCCGAAAAGCGGACATCTTCACAAGTTATGCGCTATCAATCCTTGTTATAGCATTGCCAGAGGGGACAAGTCCATCACTGTCACTTGTCCGGTGGTCTCGCAGATGAGTTTCCTTTCATTCCTACCCATAATATTACTAATCACTTTGTTTTTTGGGATATCAGCCTGCGCCACAAAATACCTAACTTTTCTAGTAGCTTACAGTTTTGGAAGAATTTCCCACGATTTCGATTGACTAAATAAGTTTGAGCATAGCCATTATTCTTCTCCAGAAGAAATAAATTATAAAACATGGAGTTATTTTAATTACTTATCAAATTATTTAAATACTTATTTATTTAGATATTAGCAACCGAAACATTTACAAAACTCCTAACTGATCTTTTCAATTTTTCTCTTTTATTTGGTGATTGAAATAAGGCTATATTGCTCTGACTAATTATAAAGCATTTTATTTTAAGAAACAAAAACATTTTAATATTACTAACCGCCTTCAGCAAGTAGTTTTTTCGCTTTTTATGCCATTCACCTTCTTACTCCAAGAATGCATCCTTCGCTGGCTGCTCAAATAATTTTGATGGCAGTATAAAAATAATTTCAATCAACATCTATATCTCTGGAGACATTTATCAGCATATTTAAATCTATCTACCAACTGTCTGTCTATCTCTATAGGGTAAAAGTGGGAAAGACGCCATACTTTTTGTACAAATTAAATAAAAAATTAAAGATGCAATATAACTGAACCCTTTGTTTTATTTGAAGTTACACTATTATTAGGTATTAAAATTATTATTAACGAGCTTTAGACTTAAATAAAAAAGAAATAACAAATAAAATTGTAGATTGACAACAGGCCATCTCTCCCATAACGTGTGGGAGAGACGCCTTATATAGTGTGAGGGAAATGCCATCTATGCTATTATTTATTGTTTTTGATCTTTTTGCGGATTATTTCCATACCAGAATTATTACAGTACATTGTACATGACTCATGCAGCCATCTTTAGCATAAGGAACATTCAATCCAGTCAGTTTTTCTTTCTTTCTTTTCTTTTTTAATAGTAATTTTTCCAACATTCCGTGCACACACAAGCAACGTATTTTCGCTTCACTGTCGAGCTAGGTAGTTTAGGGATTAGATAAGACTTCTCAAGAATATTTGTAGGCGTTTCTTTACTAAGTGAACGTTTGTCTGAAAGTTGATGTGGAAACAGAGCTGGACAGGCAGCACTTTCAGGAGGAATTTCAAAAGTAGCTACTTGAATTAAACCAGAAATAGCAAGGACATGATCAGAAAAGCACTAGGATTGAGTGGTATTATTCCACAAGCTTTAGAACCTGATGTAGCATTTCCCACGGCGTTCAATAAAGTTATAATTCTTCATTTTTCGATAGTTCTCCTTTTTTTACTTTTTCATCTGCCAGAATTAAGGTCTCTTCACTCCACTGCCCCCTGATTACCGTATGCTTCCTTGCTAATTTTCTCGGCATTCAAAAAACAAAAACATTTTTAAACAAAACATCTCTTTATTTACAGTTTTGAAAAGTTTGGCATCTCTTCTCATAATGTGGGAGAGATGCCACATAAGTATGAAGTACCTAAGTATTAACATATCTATTGCAAAATGTAGTTGAAAAAAGTTAATAACAAGCTAAATCAATCGTTAAAACTTTCACGGTGTCTTTGTTTTACATGTAACAATCATTGAAACCAAAGCGACTCAAAATTTTCTTGTTGAATTTATGATCCCCAAAAGAAGTAATTATTGTACTCAGATTGCACAGTCAAAAGATTTTTGACTGTGCACCCTTATGACAAAAATAATAATGATAAACTTTAAAACTGTACCTACCAATTTTATACATTATTTATTATCATTAGCGCAACTAGAATTACATTCTTTAGTTTTTTTTTTTTTTTAATTTCTTTAACACAGCAGTCTTTGCCTAAAGAAAAACTTTGAGTTAACACTTTAGCGGCTGAAATAATATGCAACTTGCTCAATAACTTAGTAGAAATTTGCCAAGATTGATTCTTGCAATAAAACTCAATGATCTGGTTCTAATCTTAATTTATTTCTGTATTGTGCTTGAATTATTGCCTTTGAAGGAAATGCTAGTTCCCTCAAAGCACCTGAATCCAAATGACATGATTTCAAAGTCAAGTAGCCCTTAGAAATTTCTGTTTATCCCACTTCAGACAGCTGTTTCTGAAGATTTAAGTAGATTTCACCTTTTTTTAAATCATGGTTCTAAACTTACATGTTGACAAAATGACTGAATTTTCCAAATTAATAAATAACATGTTGTTCAGAAGAAAATTAGAAAATGCTGTTTTGAGATTGAGTTTTTAGAAGTGCAAATATATATTACTAGTGCTACCCACGCGGCTTTGCCCGTAGTAGAAAATTAAAAGGTCATTTGGTTCGCTTGTATATTTACAAATAATGGATGATGAATTTCTCGCCCATTTGCTATGTTCATTTTCTCGCCAATGTTACTGTTCTACGTTATGATAACTTCGTAATTTTCGCTTCCACTTTACGATAATTTGCTGAGTAAAATGTTCTTAAAATTGGAATAGAAGTATTTTCGAATGAAACAAAACAAACTCGAATTTTTGAAAAATCGCTTCGAGGTGCACACCCTCATGCTACAAACTTTGTGCCAAATTTCATGACAATTGGCCGAACAGTATAGGCGCTATGCGCGTCACAGAGATCCAGACATCCAGACAGAGATCCAAATATCCAGGCAGACTTTCAGCTTTATTATTAGTAATGATATTGCTAGTAATTATCACTTTACTCAAAATTTGTAACTCTAAAGGTAAAGTGATAATACGCTAGATTAAAAATTGTATAATATCGTAACGAAATTCTTTTCTCTCGCCCATTCTGAGAGAACTAGTAGCAAAGGCATTTTCTTTAGTCATCTGTTCGACCTGATTACTGCAGTTGGTCGAACCATGCATACATTTTTACATATTATGTGTGTTTATGTAGTTTTATGTTCTTGTAGAATTATAACCTCCTCTATCACTCTTTGTGGGGCGCTACTGTTTGGGCAACAGTTGTGTGGTGGGGCGCAGTATATTTTCACATGCTCGTTAAAGCTTTAGGCAGATTTGTTTAGATGCTTTCCAAACTCTGAAAAACATTTTTACTTTTATCATACCCTGATTTTTTATTTATGTATAAATTTTAAACTAAAAAATCGTTTGGCGCAGTATAGCCCTCAAGGGCTCTTGCGCCATTAAAAATAAGTAAACCAACCAACCAACCAAACTCTGATTTGCAAAGTGTTACTTTTAAATTTCTAAAACTGGAAAGAAATAAGTACATTTCGGTTGAGAATAAAAATAATGAAAAAAAAAGATTAATAGATGGCGAAATATTGTAAGTAGTAATTGCACACCCGTGTTTCGAGGTTCCTTGTAACCTTGAAGCATGTATAAGCAGTTATTTGCAAAATTTGTGCTTTATTAATGTTGTTTTGTATCAATTTTATGATACTTCGTACATAAATTTATAAACCCTAGAATAGCATTCGTTTTTAAAGAGTGGTATGAAAAAGTGAGAGTTAAAAGTGCAGGATATTGAAACGAAATCGTAGAGTAGATTCGTCTTTTCTTATTTTTTTGAGGAAGTCAAGCAACCTCAAGTCATTAGCAGATCCCCATTCAATGCAATTGTCGCTAGCACTTGCTAAATAGCTATCGGCAAGAAGAAAGAATCTTCTTCAGGGAGGTCTCACAGTAGGGGTCTTCTTCTACCCATCACCCCTGCATTCCCACAACTCGGCCGGGTACGGCCGGTCTCGGATCTAACCTACAAAGCCGTATAGGGCCGGCCTCGGTCTTAAGGAGTTAAAACTCCCACCGACAGAGCTCCCATAGACTAATGGCTAGAGTGTTAGGCTTCCAAGCGAGTGGCCCTGGGTTCGAGTCCCAGCCTGAACGAAAATCTTCAATGTATGCTTTTAGTTTCTAATTTGAAATTTCTTCTTCTTTTTTTTTAAATTTTTCTCTTTTGCGAATATTGATTATTTATGTAGGGAGAAAAATTCTGAGTCAGTTTAATTATTCGACCTGTAAATTTCAAAGTGTTTGAATCAATAATTACCAAGGTGCATTTTTTGTTTTTATTATATTTAAGACTTCCATCGACAGAGCTCCGATAGCCTAATGGCTAGACCGTTGGGTTCCAAGCGCGTGGTACTGGGTTCGAGTCCCGGCCGGAACGAAAATCTTCCATGTATATATTTCTCTTCTAATTTGAAGATTCTTTTTTTTTTCAATTTCTTTCTTTTGCAAATATGGATTATTTATGTACGGAAGAAAATTCTGAGTCAGTTTAATCATTCGACCTTTAGATTTCAAAGATTTTAGATCAATAATTACTAAGGTGCATTTTTTGTTTTTATTATAATTAAGACACCGATCAACAGAGATCC
This sequence comes from Uloborus diversus, assembly GCF_026930045.1. Classification (NCBI taxonomy): domain Eukaryota; kingdom Metazoa; phylum Arthropoda; class Arachnida; order Araneae; family Uloboridae; genus Uloborus; species Uloborus diversus. Next base: position 455,092 of record NW_026558549.1, on the reverse strand, counting down.
GATAGTATATTGGCGAGAGCGTTGGGCTTCCATGAGTGTCGCCCTGGGTTCAAATCCCAGCCGGAAAGGAACTCTTAAATGCAAATATTTTTTTTCTAATTTTATAATTCTTTTTTTTTTATTTTTCCCTTTTGCGAAGTCAGTCAGTCAGTCTGACAGTCAATCAGTCAAGCACTCAGTCATTCAGTCTCAGTCAGTCAGTCCAGTCAGTCAGTCACTCAGTCAGTCAGTTAGTCCTTCAGCCAGTCAGTCAAGCAGTCAGTCATTTAGTCTCAGTCAGTCAGTCATTCAGTCAGTCAGTCAGTCAGGCAGTCAGTCAGTCAGTCAGTCGGTCAGTCAGTCTCAGTCAGTTAGTCAGTCAGTCAGTCCAGTCCAGTCTCAGTCAGTCAGTCAGTCAGTCATTCAGTCAGTCAGTCAGTCAGGCAGTCAGTCAGTCGGTCAGCCTTATTCAGTCAGTCTGTCAGTCAGTCAGTCAGTCAGCCTTATTCAGTCAGTCTGTCAGTCATCCTTATTCAGTCAGTCTGTCAGTCAGTCAGTCAGTCAGTCCTGTCCAGTCAGTTAGTCAGTCAAGCAGTCAGTCAGGTAGTCAAGCAGTCAGTCAGTCAGTGTCAGTCAGTCATTTAGTCATTCAGTCAGTCAGTGAAATAGCCAGTCAGAGAGTCAAGCAGTCAGTCAGTCAGTCTCAGTCAGTCAGTTAGTCAGTCAGTCAGTCAGTCAGTCAGTCAGTCAGTCCAGTCTCAGTCAGTCAGGCAGTTAGTCAGTCAGTCTCGGTCAGTCAGTGAGTCAGTCAGTCAGTATCAGTCAGTCAGTGAGTCAGTCTGTCAGTCAGGCAGTATCAGTCAGGCAGTAAGACTCCGCTCGACAGAACTCCGATAGCCTAATGGCTAGACCGCTGGTCTTCCAAGCGAGTGGCCTGGGTTCGAGTCCCAGCCGGAGCGAATATCTTCAATGTATATATTTCTTTTCTAATTTGAAAATTCTTTTTTTTTTTCAATTTCTTTCCTTTGCAATTATTGATTATTTATGTAGGGAAGAAAATTCTGAGTCAGTTTAATTTTTCGACACGAAGATTTCAAAGTGTTTAAATAAACAATTACCAAGGTGCATTTTTTGTTTTTATTATATTTAAAACTCCCACCGACAGAGCTCCCATAGACTAATGGCTAGAGTGTTAGGCTTCCAAGCGAGTGGCCCTGGGTTCGAGTCCCAGCCTGAACGAAAATCTTCAATGTATACTTTTAGTTTCTAATTTGAAATTTCTTCTTCTTTTTTTTTTAATTTTTCTCTTTTGCGAATATTGATTATTTATGTAGGGAGAAAAATTCTGAGTCAGTTTAATTATTCGACCTGTAAATTTCAAAGTGTTTGAATCAATAATTACCAAGGTGCATTTTTTGTTTTTATTATATTTAAGACTTCCATCGACAGAGCTCCGATAGCCTAATGGCTAGACCGTTATGTTCCAAGCGCGTGGTACTGGGTTCGAGTCCCGGCCGGAACGAAAATCTTCCATGTATATATTTCTCTTCTAATTTGAAGATTCTTTTTTTTTTTCAATTTCTTTCTTTTGCAAATATGGATTATTTATGTACGGAAGAAAATTCTGAGTCAGTTTAATCATTCGACCTTTAGATTTCAAAGATTTTAGATCAATAATTACTAAGGTGCATTTTTTGTTTTTATTATAATTAAGACACCGATCAACAGAGATCCGATAGTATATTGGCGAGAGCGTTGGGCTTCCATGAGTGTCGCCCTGGGTTCAAATCCCAGCCGGAAAGGAAATCTTAAATGCAAATATTTTTTTCTAATTTTATAATTCTTTTTTTTTTATTTTTCCCTTTTGCGAAGTCAGTCAGTCAGTCTGACAGTCAATCAGTCAAGCACTCAGTCATTCAGTCTCAGTCAGTCAGTCCAGTCAGTCAGTCACTCAGTCAGTCAGTTAGTCCTTCAGCCAGTCAGTCAAGCAGTCAGTCATTTAGTCTCAGTCAGTCAGTCATTCAGTCAGTCAGTCAGTCAGGCAGTCAGTCAGTCAGTCAGTCGGTCAGTCCTGTGCAGTCAGTTAGTCACTAAAGCAGTCAGTCAGTCAGTCAGTCGGTCAGTCCTGTGCAGTCAGTTAGTCACTAAAGCAGTCAGTCAGTCTCAGTCAGTCTCAGTCAGTCAGTCCAGTCCAGTCTCAGTCAGTCAGTCAGTCAGTCTCGGGCAGTCAGTCAGTCAGTCATTCAGTCAGTCAGTCAGTCAGGCAGTCAGTCAGTCGGTCAGCCTTATTCAGTCAGTCTGTCAGTCAGCCATATTCACTCAGTCTGTCAGTCATCCTTATTCAGTCAGTCTGTCAGTCAGTCAGTCGCTCAGTCCTGTCCAGTCAGTTAGTCAGTCAAGCAGTCAGTCAGGTAGTCAAGCAGTCAGTCAGTCAGTGTCAGTCAGTCATTTAGTCATTCAGTCAGTCAGTGAAATAGCCAGTCAGAGAGTCAAGCAGTCAGTCAGTCAGTCTCAGTTAGTCAGTCAGTCAGTCAGTCAGTCAGTCAGTCCAGTCTCAGTCAGTCAGGCAGTTAGTCAGTCAGTCTCGGTCAGTCAGTGAGTCAGTCAGTCAGTATCAGTCAGTCAGTGAGTCAGTCTGTCAGTCAGGCAGTAAGACTCCGCTCGACAGAACTCCGATAGCCTAATGGCTAGACCGCTGGTCTTCCAAGCGAGTGGCCTGGGTTCGAGTCCCAGGCGGAGCGAATATCTTCAATGTATATATTTCTTTTCTAATTTGAAAATTCTTTTTTTTTTCAATTTCTTTCCTTTGCAATTATTGATTATTTATGTAGGGAAGAAAATTCTGAGTCAGTTTAATTTTTCGACACGAAGATTTCAAAGTGTTTAAATAAACAATTACCAAGGTGCATTTTTTGTTTTTATTATATTTAAAACTCCCACCGACAGAGCTCCCATAGACTAATGGCTAGAGTGTTAGGCTTCCAAGCGAGTGGCCCTGGGTTCGAGTCCCAGCCTGAACGAAAATCTTCAATGTATACTTTTAGTTTCTAATTTGAAATTTCTTCTTCTTTTTTTTTTTAATTTTTCTCTTTTGCGAATATTGATTATTTATGTAGGGAGAAAAATTCTGAGTCAGTTTAATTATTCGACCTGTAAATTTCAAAGTGTTTGAATCAATAATTACCAAGGTGCATTTTTTGTTTTTATTATATTTAAGACTTCCGTCGACAGAGCTCCGATAGCCTAATGGCTAGACCGTTGGGGTCATAGCGCGTGGTACTGGGTTCGAGTCCCGGCCGGAAAGGAAATCTTAAATGCAAATATTTTTTTCTAATTTTATAATTCTTTTTTTTTTATTTTTCCCTTTTGCGAAGTCAGTCAGTCAGTCTGACAGTCAATCAGTCAAGCACTCAGTCATTCAGTCTCAGTCAGTCAGTCCAGTCAGTCAGTCACTCAGTCAGTCAGTTAGTCCTTCAGCCAGTCAGTCAAGCAGTCAGTCATTTAGTCTCAGTCAGTCAGTCATTCAGTCAGTCAGTCAGTCAGGCAGTCAGTCAGTCAGTCAGTCGGTCAGTCCTGTGCAGTCAGTTAGTCACTAAAGCAGTCAGTCAGTCTCAGTCAGTCAGTCAGTCAGGCAGTCAGTCAGTCGGTCAGCCTTATTCAGTCAGTCTGTCAGTCAGTCAGTCAGTCAGCCTTATTCAGTCAGTCTGTCAGTCATCCTTATTCAGTCAGTCTGTCAGTCAGTCAGTCGGTCAGTCCTGTCCAGTCAGTTAGTCAGTCAAGCAGTCAGTCAGGTAGTCAAGCAGTCAGTCAGTCAGTGTCAGTCAGTCATTTAGTCATTCAGTCAGTCAGTGAAATAGCCAGTCAGAGAGTCAAGCAGTCAGTCAGTCAGTCTCAGTCAGTCAGTTAGTCAGTCAGTCAGTCAGTCAGTCAGTCAGTCAGTCCAGTCTCAGTCAGTCAGGCAGTTAGTCAGTCAGTCTCGGTCAGTCAGTGAGTCAGTCAGTCAGTATCAGTCAGTCAGTGAGTCAGTCTGTCAGTCAGGCAGTATCAGTCAGGCAGTAAGACTCCGCTCGACAGAACTCCGATAGCCTAATGGCTAGACCGCTGGTCTTCCAAGCGAGTGGCCTGGGTTCGAGTCCCAGCCGGAGCGAATATCTTCAATGTATATATTTCTTTTCTAATTTGAAAATTCTTTTTTTTTTCAATTTCTTTCCTTTGCAATTATTGATTATTTATGTAGGGAAGAAAATTCTGAGTCAGTTTAATTTTTCGACACGAAGATTTCAAAGTGTTTAAATAAACAATTACCAAGGTGCATTTTTTGTTTTTATTATATTTTAAACTCCCACCGACAGAGCTCCCATAGACTAATGGCTAGAGTGTTAGGCTTCCAAGCGAGTGGCCCTGGGTTCGAGTCCCAGCCTGAACGAAAGTCTTCAATGTATATTTTTAGTTTCTAATTTGAAATTTCTTCTTCTTTTTTTTTTAATTTTTCTCTTTTGCGAATATTGATTATTTATGTAGGGAGAAAAATTCTGAGTCAGTTTAATTATTCGACCTGTAAATTTCAAAGTGTTTGAATCAATAATTACCAAGGTGCATTTTTTGTTTTTATTATATTTAAGACTTCCATCGACAGAGCTCCGATAGCCTAATGGCTAGACCGTTGGGTTCCTAGCGCGTGGTACTGGGTTCGAGTCCCGGCCGGAAAGGAAATCTTAAATGCAAATATTTTTTTCTAATTTTATAATTCTTTTTTTTTTATTTTTCCCTTTTGCGAAGTCAGTCAGTCATTCAGTCTCAGTCAGTCAGTCCAGTCAGTCAGTCACTCAGTCAGTCAGTTAGTCCTTCAGCCAGTCAGTCAAGTAGTCAGTCATTTAGTCTCAGTCAGTCAGTCATTCAGTCAGTCAGTCAGTCAGGCAGTCAGTCAGTCAGTCAGTCGGTCAGTCCTGTGCAGTCAGTTAGTCACTAAAGCAGTCAGTCAGTCTCAGTCAGTCAGTCAGTCAGTCAGTCCAGTCCAGTCTCAGTCAGTCAGTCAGTCAGTCTCGGTCAGTCAGTCAGTCAGTCATTCAGTCAGTCAGTCAGTCAGGCAGTCAGTCAGTCGGTCAGCCTTATTCAGTCAGTCTGTCAGTCAGTCAGTCAGTCAGCCTTATTCAGTCAGTCTGTCAGTCATCCTTATTCAGTCAGTCTGTCAGTCAGTCAGTCGGTCAGTCCTGTCCAGTAGGGTGGGCCGAAAAACCCCGATTTTCGAAATCGGTTTGCGGATAGGGCGGAATTTTGGCCAAATGGCTTCAACATGACGTAAAAAGAATTTCAGCTCGATCACTTAACTCCTTCTGCTGCCGCCGGAGCCCTAAAATTTGGTAAAAATGACCAAAAACTATGATTTTTTGACAATTTTTAAAATTAATTGGTTTCCTTAAATTGGTTTGCGGATAGGGCGGAATTTTGGCCAAATGGCTTCAGCATGACGTAAAAAAAATTTCAGCTCGATCACTTAACTCCTTCTGCTGCCGCCGGAGCCCTAAAATTTGGTAAAAATGACCAAAAACTAGGATTTTTTGACAATTTTTAAAATTAATTGGTTTCCTTAAATTGGTTTGCGGATAGGGCGGAATTTTGGCCAAATGGCTTCAGCATGACGTAAAAAAAATTTCAGCTCGATCACTTAACTCCTTCTGCTGCCGCCAGAGCTGTAAAAAACAACTTCCCCTCCGCAGACTTGGACTCGCCCAGCGCCAGCAGCGCAAATAACCGACGCATCTAATCTACTTCTCCTTTCCCGCGAAACAACTTTGGGCTCGTCTACGGAGCGCCAGTTAGACTTTCAAACTGCCATTGTTAGTTTCCTGAGGCGTTTGTTCCCTAGTGCTAGTATTAGGGTTTTTAACGTGCTCGCTCGTTAATTTTCTTTCCTGAAGTGGCGAACTACCGATGTTATCTGTGAAATAGCATACAGTTTTAGTGCATATTTTTAACTACCTTGAACAGAACATATGGCATCTTTAAATGTATTACGTTCACATGTGTTTCATGACATTATTGGGTCGCCCAAGGAACTTTCTATTTTAAAACTACCGACTGTAGAAGACGTTTTAAGGCATTACTTGTGGGAAAGAAATAAAAAAATGAGAGAGTTAGAATCTCGAAAGGAACCTTCTGCCAAAGAAATATCTTATGTTGTAGGTAGGAAAGTTGTGGATATTTGGACTATTGCTTCATTCGGTGACAAAGCAATCGTCAGTGAAAGGCGCATAGTTGCTATGATTTCGAAATACCTTGAACAGCTTCGTAAATTGCAAAAGTCTTCAAAAAAAAATTCTTCTTTTTCTAATGAACAGATTGCATCTTTTCAACGCTATGCAAAAAATAAGCTGTTTGACATAGCTGCGTGTAAATGCATCGATCCCGTTCTTCAATGCTCGTGCAAAAATGAAAATAAAGTACCTAAATTGGAATTGCCCTTTCTCCTTGATCAACGATCTGAGAGGAAAATGGTTGTTGAAAAAATTGACCATAAAGAAACCAATCGGCTCCGCAAAAGGCATAAACGTGATACAAAAAGAGAAGAGAGAGAATCAAAAAATAAAGAAACTAGTCAGCGAGATATAATTGTTCCCGATTTGAGTGAGCTTGAGGACGAGGAGCATGTTGTGCATAATCAAAGTGAAACGGACTCGGACACAGATTTTCAGCCATCGAGAAAGGTACAGCGATCAGTTTATGTTCCCGTGACACAACAGAGGTTTAAATTGCCCAATTTTTCTAGTGCAGTCTTCAGGACACAAACATCTAAAAGAGACGCTGCTCTTCTGGCTTCTTCTCTTCTTGAAGACATCGGGGTGGTGACCCCTGAAAATAAAGAAAAGGTTATTGACCCAAACAAAATTCAAAGGGAAAAACAAAGTCTCTCTAAACATATTTTAAAGGAGACTTCCACAACACTTCAGCAAAAGAAATTGAAGGCAATATATTTTGATGGAAGAATTGACAGCACGTTGGTGATTGAAAGGAAACAGGACGATACATATTATCGGACCACACAGAAAGAAGAACATATTGTCCTTGTTGAAGAACCTGAATCAAGGTACCTTGGACATGTAACTCCTTCTGCGGGTACGGGGAAATCTATCAGTAAAGCGATGCTCAGTTTCATTCGTGAACACAAAATGGACTTATCCGATATTGCTGTCATAGGATCTGATGGTACAGTAACAAACACTGGCCACACAAATGGGGTTATGTCGCTTATTGAGAAAGCCATTCAGAAACCTCTTCAAAGAATTATCTGCATTCTTCACACTAACGAATTGCCTCTTCGTCATCTATTTGAAACTCTTGATGGCAGAACAACAGGGCCAGAGACTTATCAAGGACCAATTGGAAAATTGTTATCAAATTGTGAAACCATGCCTGTTGCGAAATTTTCTCCAGTCTCAGTGCGCTGGATCCAGGATTTGAAATTAGAACAGGTACAAGATTTAAGTAGTGATCAGCAGTATTTTTTGGAAATCTGCAAAGCAGTGTCTTCAGGAAGGTGTCCCCAGCGTTTGGCCGAACTGAATCCGGGAAAATTGCATCACGCTAGGTGGTTAACAGCAGCAAGCAGAATTTTGCGTGTCTATCTAGCAACTAGCACTCCTACTGAGTCTTTAGTGACCATCGTAGCCTACATTATGAAAGTTTATGCATTAGTGTGGTTTTCAGTCAAGTGCAAACCATCGATTTCGGACGGAGCAAGACACCTTTGGAAGATGCTTTCTTTTTCTCGTTTCTTGGACGAAAAGGCTAGAATGGTGATAGATCCAGTCATCAGGAGAAACGCGTGGTTTAGCCACCCCGAAAATTTGCTCATAAGTTTCATTACGGACATTCACCCGAATATAAGACAACTGGGATGGCGAAGAATACTTAAAGCACGAACAAATTCGACTATGAAGTCTCCCAGAAGGTTTTGTGTTCCACAAAACCTCAAATTGGATGCGTCTTCATACACTGATATGATTGACTGGTCTGAATGCATTCTGATAGAACCTCCTCTCACGAAACATCTGAGCATAGAAGAGATCAAACACAACATACAGATGTCTGCTTTTCCTGAAGAAACCAGTAACATCATGTGTTATCCATCTCATACTCAGAGTGTAGAAAGGATGGTGAAGTTAGTAACAGAAGCTGCGTCTTTTGTGTGTGGATCAGACGCAAGGCACGGATTTGTGCTCGCCACTTTAAAATCGCGAAAGAAAATGCCACAATTTATATCAAAGAGTTCATACGTCACTTCACCGGAGTAAAAAGCTCGCCTCAGCTGTTAACTCAAGCCTCCTTGCAGATGTATAAATATAAATGGTATGTAAACACTAATTGAAAATAAATATTAAATAAGTTTCGCACTGCGAACTGTAATGTTACTTTTTGCCTATTTTAGTAATTTTTCAAAATTTTTTTGAGGATTTTATGACAAAATATATTTATAAATACTATTTATACTAACTTTACCATATTTTCTTCTTTTTTAAGCACTATAATTATTTTAGCAACATTCTTAGCAACTTTTTTTAAATTGTCAAAAAAATTCCCGTTTTCAGTCATTTTTACCAAATTTTAGGGCTCTGGCGGCAGCAGAAGGAGTTAAGTGATCGAGCTGAAATTTTTTTTACGTCATGTTGAAGCCATTTGGCCAAAATTCCGCCCTATCCGCAAACCGATTTCGAAAATCGGGGTTTTTCGGCCCACCCTACTGTCCAGTCAGTTAGTCAGTCAAGCAGTCAGTCAGGTAGTCAAGCAGTCAGTCAGTCAGTGTCAGTCAGTCATTTAGTCATTCAGTCAGTCAGTGAAATAGCCAGTCAGAGAGTCAAGCAGTCAGTCAGTCAGTCTCAGTCAGTCAGTTAGTCAGTCAGTCAGTCAGTCAGTCAGTCAGTCAGTCCAGTCTCAGTCAGTCAGGCAGTTAGTCAGTCATTCTCGGTCAGTCAGTGAGTCAGTCAGTCAGTATCAGTCAGTCAGTGAGTCAGTCTGTCAGTCAGGCAGTATCAGTCAGGCAGTAAGACTCCGCTCGACAGAACTCCGATAGCCTAATGGCTAGATCGCTGGTCTTCCAAGCGAGTGGCCTGGGTTCGAGTCCCAGCCGGAGCGAATATCTTCAATGTATATATTTCTTTTCTAATTTGAAAATTCTTTTTTTTTTCAATTTCTTTCCTTTGCAATTATTGATTATTTATGTAGGGAAGAAAATTCTGAGTCAGTTTAATTTTTCGACACGAAGATTTCAAAGTGTTTAAATAAACAATTACCAAGGTGCATTTTTTGTTTTTATTATATTTAAAACTCCCACCGACAGAGCTCCCATAGACTAATGGCTAGAGTGTTAGGCTTCCAAGCGAGTGGCCCTGGGTTCGAGTCCCAGCCTGAACGAAAATCTTCAATGTATACTTTTAGTTTCTAATTTGAAATTTCTTCTTCTTTTTTTTTAATTTTTCTCTTTTGCGAATATTGATTATTTATGTAGGGAGAAAAATTCTGAGTCAGTTTAATTATTCGACCTGTAAATTTCAAAGTGTTTGAATCAATAATTACCAAGGTGCATTTTTTGTTTTTATTATATTTAAGACTTCCATCGACAGAGCTCCGATAGCCTAATGGCTAGACCGTTGGGTTCCTAGCGCGTGGTACTGGGTTCGAGTCCCGGCCGGAAAGGAAATCTTAAATGCAAATATTTTTTTCTAATTTTATAATTCTTTTTTTTTTATTTTTCCCTTTTGCGAAGTCAGTCAGTCAGTCTGACAGTCAATCAGTCAAGCACTCAGTCATTCAGTCTCAGTCAGTCAGTCCAGTCAGGCAGTCACTCAGTCAGTCAGTTAGTCCTTCAGCCAGTCAGTCAAGCAGTCAGTCATTTAGTCTCAGTCAGTCAGTCATTCAGTCAGTCAGTCAGTCAGGCAGTCAGTCAGTCAGTCAGTCGGTCAGCCCTGTGCAGTCAATTAGTCACTAAAGCAGTCAGTCAGTCTCAGTCAGTCAGTCAGTCAGGCAGTCAGTCAGTCGGTCAGCCTTATTCAGTCAGTCTGTCAGTCAGTCAGTCAGTCAGCCTTATTCAGTCAGTCTGTCAGTCATCCTTATTCAGTCAGTCTGTCAGTCAGTCAGTCGGTCAGTCCTGTCCAGTCAGTTAGTCAGTCAAGCAGTCAGTCAGGTAGTCAAGCAGTCAGTCAGTCAGTGTCAGTCAGTCATTTAGTCATTCAGTCAGTCAGTGAAATAGCCAGTCAGAGAGTCAAGCAGTCAGTCAGTCAGTCTCAGTCAGTCAGTTAGTCAGTCAGTCAGTCAGTCAGTCAGTCAGTCAGTCAGTCAGTCAGTCCAGTCTCAGTCAGTCAGGCAGTTAGTCAGTCAGTCTCGGTCAGTCAGTGAGTCAGTCAGTCAGTATCAGTCAGTCAGTAAGTCAGTCTGTCAGTCAGGCAGTATCAGTCAGGCAGTAAGACTCCGCTCGACAGAACTCCGATAGCCTAATGGCTAGACCGCTGGTCTTCCAAGCGAGTGGCCTGGGTTCGAGTCCCAGCCGGAGCGAATATCTTCAATGTATATATTTCTTTTCTAATATGAAAAATTTTTTTTTTCAATTTCTTTCCTTTGCAATTATTGATTATTTATGTAGGGAAGAAAATTCTGAGTCAGTTTAATTTTTCGACACGAAGATTTCAAAGTGTTTAAATAAACAATTACCAAGGTGCATTTTTTGTTTTTATTATATTTAAAACTCCCACCGACAGAGCTCCCATAGACTAATGGCTAGAGTGTTAGGCTTCCAAGCGAGTGGCCCTGGGTTCGAGTCCCAGCCTGAACGAAAATCTTCAATGTATACTTTTAGTTTCTAATTTGAAATTTCTTCTTCTTTTTTTTTTAATTTTTCTCTTTTGCGAATATTGATTATTTATGTAGGGAGAAAAATTCTGAGTCAGTTTAATTATTCGACCTGTAAATTTCAAAGTGTTTGAATCAATAATTACCAAGGTGCATTTTTTGTTTTTATTATATTTAAGACTTCCATCGACAGAGCTCCGATAGCCTAATGGCTAGACCGTTGGGTTCCTAGCGCGTGGTACTGGGTTCGAGTCCCGGCCGGAAAGGAAATCTTAAATGCAAATATTTTTTTCTAATTTTATAATTCTTTTTTTTTATTTTTCCCTTTTGCGAAGTCAGTCAGTCAGTCTGACAGTCAATCAGTCAAGCACTCAGTCATTCAGTCTCAGTCAGTCAGTCCAGTCAGTCAGTCACTCAGTCAGTCAGTTAGTCCTTCAGCCAGTCAGTCAAGCAGTCAGTCATTTAGTCTCAGTCAGTCAGTCATTCAGTCAGTCAGTCAGTCAGGCAGTCAGTCAGTCAGTCAGTCGGTCAGTCCTGTGCAGTCAGTTAGTCACTAAAGCAGTCAGTCAGTCTCAGTCAGTCAGTCAGTCAGTCAGTCCAGTCCAGTCTCAGTCAGTCAGTCAGTCAGTCTCGGTCAGTCAGTCAGTCATTCAGTCATTCAGTCATTCAGTCAGTCAGGCAGTCAGTCAGTCGGTCAGCCTTATTCAGTCAGTCTGTCAGTCAGTCAGTCAGTCAGCCTTATTCAGTCAGTCTGTCAGTCATCCTTATTCAGTCAGTCTGTCAGTCAGTCAGTCGGTCAGTCCTGTCCAGTCAGTTAGTCAGTCAAGCAGTCAGTCAGGTAGTCAAGCAGTCAGTCAGTCAGTGTCAGTCAGTCATTTAGTCATTCAGTCAGTCAGTGAAATAGCCAGTCAGAGAGTCAAGCAGTCAGTCAGTCAGTCTCAGTCAGTCAGTTAGTCAGTCAGTCAGTCAGTCAGTCAGTCAGTCAGTCCAGTCTCAGTCAGTCAGGCAGTTAGTCAGTCAGTCTCGGTCAGTCAGTGAGTCAGTCAGTCAGTATCAGTCAGTCAGTGAGTCAGTCTGTCAGTCAGGCAGTATCAGTCAGGCAGTAAGACTCCGCTCGACAGAACTCCGATAGCCTAATGGCTAGACCGCTGGTCTTCCAAGCGAGTGGCCTGGGTTCGAGTCCCAGCCGGAGCGAATATCTTCAATGTATATATTTCTTTTCTAATTTGAAAATTCTTTTTTTTTTCAATTTCTTTCCTTTGCAACTATTGATTATTTATGTAGGGAAGAAAATTCTGAGTCAGTTTAATTTTTCGACACGAAGATTTCAAAGTGTTTAAATAAACAATTACCAAGGTGCATTTTTTGTTTTTATTATATTTAAAACTCCCACCGACAGAGCTCCCATAGACTAATGGCTAGAGTGTTAGGCTTCCAAGCGAGTGGCCCTGGGTTCGAGTCCCTGCCTGAACGAAAATCTTCAATGTATACTTTTAGTTTCTAATTTGAAATTTCTTCTTCTTTTTTTTTTAATTTTTCTCTTTTGCGAATATTGATTATTTATGTAGGGAGAAAAATTCTGAGTCAGTTTAATTATTCGACCTGTAAATTTCAAAGTGTTTGAATCAATAATTACCAAGGTGCATTTTTTGTTTTTATTATATTTAAGACTTCCATCGACAGAGCTCCGATAGCCTAATGGCTAGACCGTTGGGTTCCTAGCGCGTGGTACTGGGTTCGAGTCCCGGCCGGAAAGGAAATCTTAAATGCAAGTATTTTTTTCTAATTTTATAATTCTTTTTTTTTATTTTTCCCTTTTGCGAAGTCAGTCAGTCAGTCTCACAGTCAATCAGTCAAGCACTCAGTCATTCAGTCTCAGTCAGTCAGTCCAGTCAGTCAGTCACTCAGTCAGTCAGTTAGTCCTTCAGCCAGTCAGTCAAGCAGTCAGTCATTTAGTCTCAGTCAGTCAGTCATTCAGTCAGTCAGGCAGTCAGTCAGTCAGTCAGTCGGTCAGTCCTGTGCAGTCAGTTAGTCACTAAAGCAGTCAGTCAGTCTCAGTCAGTCAGTCAGTCAGTCAGTCCAGTCCAGTCTCAGTCAGTCAGTCAGTCAGTCTCGGTCAGTCAGTCAGTCAGTCAGTCAGTCAGTCAGGCAGTCAGTCAGTCGGTCAGCCTTATTCAGTCAGTCTGTCAGTCAGTCAGTCAGTCAGCCTTATTCAGTCAGTCTGTCAGTCATCCTTATTCAGTCAGTCTGTCAGTCAGTCAGTCGGTCAGTCCTGTCCAGTCAGTTAGTCAGTCAAGCAGTCAGTCAGGTAGTCAAGCAGTCAGTCAGTCAGTGTCAGTCAGTCATTTAGTCATTCAGTCAGTCAGTGAAATAGCCAGTCAGAGAGTCAAGCAGTCAGTCAGTCAGTCTCAGTCAGTCAGTTAGTCAGTCAGTCAGTCAGTCAGTCAGTCAGTCCAGTCTCAGTCAGTCAGGCAGTTAGTCAGTCATTCTCGGTCAGTCAGTGAGTCAGTCAGTCAGTATCAGTCAGTCAGTGAGTCAGTCTGTCAGTCAGGCAGTATCAGTCAGGCAGTAAGACTCCGCTCGACAGAACTCCGATAGCCTAATGGCTAGATCGCTGGTCTTCCAAGCGAGTGGCCTGGGTTCGAGTCCCAGCCGGAGCGAATATCTTCAATGTATATATTTCTTTTCTAATTTGAAAATTCTTTTTTTTTTCAATTTCTTTCCTTTGCAATTATTGATTATTTATGTAGGGAAGAAAATTCTGAGTCAGTTTAATTTTTCGACACGAAGATTTCAAAGTGTTTAAATAAACAATTACCAAGGTGCATTTTTTGTTTTTATTATATTTAAAACTCCCACCGACAGAGCTCCCATAGACTAATGGCTAGAGTGTTAGGCTTCCAAGCGAGTGGCCCTGGGTTCGAGTCCCAGCCTGAACGAAAATCTTCAATGTATACTTTTAGTTTCTAATTTGAAATTTCTTCTTCTTTTTTTTTAATTTTTCTCTTTTGCGAATATTGATTATTTATGTAGGGAGAAAAATTCTGAGTCAGTTTAATTATTCGACCTGTAAATTTCAAAGTGTTTGAATCAATAATTACCAAGGTGCATTTTTTGTTTTTATTATATTTAAGACTTCCATCGACAGAGCTCCGATAGCCTAATGGCTAGACCGTTGGGTTCCTAGCGCGTGGTACTGGGTTTGAGTCCCGGCCGGAAAGGAAATCTTAAATGCAAATATTTTTTTCTAATTTTATAATTCTTTTTTTTTTATTTTTCCCTTTTGCGAAGTCAGTCAGTCAGTCTGACAGTCAATCAGTCAAGCACTCAGTCATTCAGTCTCAGTCAGTCAGTCCAGTCAGGCAGTCACTCAGTCAGTCAGTTAGTCCTTCAGCCAGTCAGTCAAGCAGTCAGTCATTTAGTCTCAGTCAGTCAGTCATTCAGTCAGTCAGTCAGTCAGGCAGTCAGTCAGTCAGTCAGTCGGTCAGCCCTGTGCAGTCAATTAGTCACTAAAGCAGTCAGTCAGTCTCAGTCAGTCAGTCAGTCAGGCAGTCAGTCAGTCGGTCAGCCTTATTCAGTCAGTCTGTCAGTCAGTCAGTCAGTCAGCCTTATTCAGTCAGTCTGTCAGTCATCCTTATTCAGTCAGTCTGTCAGTCAGTCAGTCGGTCAGTCCTGTCCAGTCAGTTAGTCAGTCAAGCAGTCAGTCAGGTAGTCAAGCAGTCAGTCAGTCAGTGTCAGTCAGTCATTTAGTCATTCAGTCAGTCAGTGAAATAGCCAGTCAGAGAGTCAAGCAGTCAGTCAGTCAGTCTCAGTCAGTCAGTTAGTCAGTCAGTCAGTCAGTCAGTCAGTCAGTCAGTCAGTCCAGTCTCAGTCAGTCAGGCAGTTAGTCAGTCAGTCTCGGTCAGTCAGTGAGTCAGTCAGTCAGTATCAGTCAGTCAGTGAGTCAGTCTGTCAGTCAGGCAGTATCAGTCAGGCAGTAAGACTCCGCTCGACAGAACTCCGATAGCCTAATGGCTAGACCGCTGGTCTTCCAAGCGAGTGGCCTGGGTTCGAGTCCCAGCCGGAGCGAATATCTTCAATGTATATATTTCTTTTCTAATATGAAAAATTTTTTTTTCAATTTCTTTCCTTTGCAATTATTGATTATTTATGTAGGGAAGAAAATTCTGAGTCAGTTTAATTTTTCGACACAAAGATTTCAAAGTGTTTAAATAAACAATTACCAAGGTGCATTTTTTGTTTTTATTATATTTAAAACTCCCACCGACAGAGCTCCCATAGACTAATGGCTAGAGTGTTAGGCTTCCAAGCGAGTGGCCCTGGGTTCGAGTCCCAGCCTGAACGAAAATCTTCAATGTATACTTTTAGTTTCTAATTTGAAATTTCTTCTTCTTTTTTTTTTAATTTTTCTCTTTTGCGAATATTGATTATTTATGTAGGGAGAAAAATTCTGAGTCAGTTTAATTATTCGACCTGTAAATTTCAAAGTGTTTGAATCAATAATTACCAAGGTGCATTTTTTGTTTTTATTATATTTAAGACTTCCATCGACAGAGCTCCGATAGCCTAATGGCTAGACCGTTGGGTTCCTAGCGCGTGGTACTGGGTTCGAGTCCCGGCCGGAAAGGAAATCTTAAATGCAAATATTTTTTTCTAATTTTATAATTCTTTTTTTTTATTTTTATCTTTTGCGAAGTCAGTCAGTCAGTCTGACAGTCAATCAGTCAAGCACTCAGTCATTCAGTCTCAGTCAGTCAGTCCAGTCAGTCAGTCACTCAGTCAGTCAGTTAGTCCTTCAGCCAGTCAGTCAAGCAGTCAGTCATTTAGTCTCAGTCAGTCAGTCATTCAGTCAGTCAGTCAGTCAGGCAGTCAGTCAGTCAGTCAGTCGGTCAGTCCTGTGCAGTCAGTTAGTCACTAAAGCAGTCAGTCAGTCTCAGTCAGTCAGTCAGTCAGTCAGTCAGTCCAGTCCAGTCTCAGTCAGTCAGTCAGTCAGTCTCGGTCAGTCAGTCAGTCATTCAGTCATTCAGTCATTCAGTCAGTCAGGCAGTCAGTCAGTCGGTCAGCCTTATTCAGTCAGTCTGTCAGTCAGTCAGTCAGTCAGCCTTATTCAGTCAGTCTGTCAGTCATCCTTATTCAGTCAGTCTGTCAGTCAGTCAGTCGGTCAGTCCTGTCCAGTCAGTTAGTCAGTCAAGCAGTCAGTCAGGTAGTCAAGCAGTCAGTCAGTCAGTGTCAGTCAGTCATTTAGTCATTCAGTCAGTCAGTGAAATAGCCAGTCAGAGAGTCAAGCAGTCAGTCAGTCAGTCTCAGTCAGTCAGTTAGTCAGTCAGTCAGTCAGTCAGTCAGTCAGTCAGTCCAGTCTCAGTCAGTCAGGCAGTTAGTCAGTCAGTCTCGGTCAGTCAGTGATTCAGTCAGTCAGTATCAGTCAGTCAGTGAGTCAGTCTGTCAGTCAGGCAGTATCAGTCAGGCAGTAAGACTCCGCTCGACAGAACTCCGATAGCCTAATGGCTAGACCGCTGGTCTTCCAAGCGAGTGGCCTGGGTTCGAGTCCCAGCCGGAGCGAATATCTTCAATGTATATATTTCTTTTCTAATTTGAAAATTCTTTTTTTTTTTCAATTTCTTTCCTTTGCAATTATTGATTACACTGAGCAACAAAAAAAATATAATGTTTTGTCCCAAAAGTTTTGTTGACTGATTCTTATAGTACTTTTTACACTGAATCCAAAAATAATAATAGTTTTTATCTATCACGTATGGTTTTCTTGTGACAGTAAAATACAAATAACACACTTTTTAACCTATTTACAGCTATTCTACATTAAAAAGTGGTTGTAAGGGATTTTCTTGAGTATTTTGCTTCTGGTACATCTCTTTTAAGTGTCCAGCAGTAGTCAGCCAGCATTCTCGGACTCCATTTTCCTTGATATCGTTTTTCCATGCTTGAAATATCTTGATGGAAACGTTCTCCATGTTCATCACTAACATCTCCAAGATTTTGTGGGAAGAAGTCCAAGTGGGAATCAAGAAAATGGATTTTTAGCGACATGTTGCAACCCATATCACTGTAGGCTTTCAGTAGATCGTTGACATATTCCTTGTAGTTGTCGTCTTTATAGTTTCCCAAGAAATTTTTAACCACATTTTTGAAGCAGGTCCATGTTCTATTTTCTATGTCATTAAGTCTGCTTTCGAAATTGTTATCTTTTATCAAATCTCGTATTTGTGGACCAACAAAGATGCCCTCCTTGATTTTAGCATCGCTTAGTCTAAAAAATTTCTCTTTTAAGTACAAAAAACCTTGTCCATTCTTGTCCATAGCTTTGACAAAGTTTTTCATCAATCCTAACTTGATATGCAGTGGTGGCAGGTAAACTTTTTTAGGATCAACCAAAGGTGTGTTTTGAACATTTTTCTTGCCAGGTTCAAGGGATTTTCGCTCAGGCCATGATTTCTTTTTATAATGGTTTTTCCGATCTCGGCTGTCCCATTCACAAAGGAAGCAACAAAACTTTGTATAACCAGGCTGCAAGCCGAGTAACATAGCAATTACTTTAAGATCTCCACATAAGTTCCATCTGTATCTATCATATTGGATATTATCTAAAATCAGTTTCATATTGCCATATGTCTCTTTCATGTTTGCAGCATGGGCCAAAGGGACTGAAGGGAATTGGCTACCGTTATGCAATAGAACAGCCTTAAGGCTAACTTTGGATGAGTCTATAAATAAACGCCACTCTTCTGGTGTATGCTCATGACCTAAAGTATTCATTACTGCTGAAATATCATTACAATAGACTAAGTTTCCTTCTTGGGAAAAAAAATACTCAAAATCCTCTTGCCTGTTTCTAAAGTAACATACTTTAGTACTTTTGCAAAGTAAGTTCCAGCCCTTAAGGCGTGACCCCAACAGTTCTGCTTGTTTTTTAGATAAATTCAAATCACGAACCAAATCATTAAGGTCACCTTGAGTTAATAAATGAGGTTCAGTGCCTACCTCAAAACTAGGATCTTGTACATCATCATCTTCTTCTTGATCTGGTTCAGGATTTGTACTGTCACTAATTTCTATGGACGTTGGAAGAGTTGGTATTGGTAGTTCTTGACTATGTCTGACAGGTCGGATCGCTGAAGGCAAGTTGGGATATTTTAAAGTATGTTTTGACTTAGTTGTTATCCCTGTTGTAATTGTTAAGCAAAAGTAACAGTCTGAAGTGTGATCCGTCGGTTCCCTCCATACCATTGGAACTGCAAACGGCATGTGTCGTCGAGAACCGTCGGCCCATCCAGTCAACAGTCTACAGCATGTAACACAACATATGTGTGGAGCCCAGTTTTTGTCCTGGTCACCCACCTTACAGCCAAAATAAAGTTCATAACACTTTTTTATCAAAGGAGTAAAATTTCTTCTTTGCAATTTAAAAGTTAACTCACCACACACATAACAAAACGTGTCCGGATGATTTAAACATCTACGAGGCATGTTTAACTATGCACACAACACAATTTAAAAGCACTGTCTCTTGAACAAAAAT
Organism: Uloborus diversus; assembly: GCF_026930045.1. Classification (NCBI taxonomy): domain Eukaryota; kingdom Metazoa; phylum Arthropoda; class Arachnida; order Araneae; family Uloboridae; genus Uloborus; species Uloborus diversus. Next base: position 436,740 of record NW_026558549.1, on the reverse strand, counting down.
TCCTGTTTGGGAGGCCATACAGCACTGACTGAGCTTGAGTCAACAAGAGCGAGCGTGTCGCGACGCGCTGGTGACCTTGTGCGCTGGCAGACAGCCAAGGCTCCTTATCATAAATTGAATATACATCCATATACATATATATGATACTTAAATATAACTTAAGTGAAAACTTTTCACTAATTAATTAAGTTATTTTTTTGGTAAAGTGTTATTTTAATAATATATTAAAATTTCAAAAAATACGAAAAATTAAAAAATAAAATAGGATTTTTAAAGAAAACCTTGCGTGATAGACTATTTTTGATTGCATATTTGAAATCTACACATCAAAATACACAAGAAATAGTGTATATAATGCATGGGACAAAACATGTGTTTTCCAGTGTTATTTATGTAGGGAAGAAAATTCTGAGTCAGTTTAATTTTTCGACACGAAGATTTCAAAGTGTTTAAATAAACAATTACCAAGGTGCATTTTTTGTTTTTATTATATTTAAAACTCCCACCGACAGAGCTCCCATAGACTAATGGCTAGAGTGTTAGGCTTCCAAGCGAGTGGCCCTGGGTTCGAGTCCCTGCCTGAACGAAAATCTTCAATGTATACGTTTAGTTTCTAATTTGAAATTTCTTCTTCTTTTTTTTTTAATTTTTCTCTTTTGCGAATATTGATTATTTATGTAGGGAGAAAAATTCTGAGTCAGTTTAATTATTCGACCTGTAAATTTCAAAGTGTTTGAATCAATAATTACCAAGGTGCATTTTTTGTTTTTATTATATTTAAGACTTCCATCGACAGAGCTCCAATAGCCTAATGGCTAGACCGTTGGGTTCCTAGCGCGTGGTACTGGGTTCGAGTCCCGGCCGGAAAGGAAATCTTAAATGCAAATATTTTTTTCTAATTTTATAATTCTTTTTTTTTTATTTTTCCCTTTTGCGAAGTCAGTCAGTCAGTCTCACAGTCAATCAGTCAAGCACTCAGTCATTCAGTCTCAGTCAGTCAGTCCAGTCAGTCAGTCACTCAGTCAGTCATTTAGTCCTTCAGCCAGTCAGTCAAGCAGTCAGTCATTTAGTCTCAGTCAGTCAGTCATTCAGTCAGTCAGGCAGTCAGTCAGTCAGTCAGTCGGTCAGTCCTGTGCAGTCAGTTAGTCACTAAAGCAGTCAGTCAGTCTCAGTCAGTCAGTCAGTCAGTCAGTCCAGTCCAGTCTCAGTCAGTCAGTCAGTCAGTCTCGGTCAGTCAGTCAGTCAGTCATTCAGTCAGTCAGTCAGTCAGGCAGTCAGTCAGTCGGTCAGCCTTATTCAGTCAGTCTGTCAGTCAGTCAGTCAGTCAGCCTTATTCAGTCAGTCTGTCAGTCATCCTTATTCAGTCAGTCTGTCAGTCAGTCAGTCGGTCAGTCCTGTCCAGTCAGTTAGTCAGTCAAGCAGTCAGTCAGGTAGTCAAGCAGTCAGTCAGTCAGTGTCAGTCAGTCATTTAGTCATTCAGTCAGTCAGTGAAATAGCCAGTCAGAGAGTCAAGCAGTCAGTCAGTCAGTCTCAGTCAGTCAGTTAGTCAGTCAGTCAGTCAGTCAGTCAGTCAGTCCAGTCTCAGTCAGTCAGGCAGTTAGTCAGTCATTCTCGGTCAGTCAGTGAGTCAGTCAGTCAGTATCAGTCAGTCAGTGAGTCAGTCTGTCAGTCAGGCAGTATCAGTCAGGCAGTAAGACTCCGCTCGACAGAACTCCGATAGCCTAATGGCTAGACCGCTGGTCTTCCAAGCGAGTGGCCTGGGTTCGAGTCCCAGCCGGAGCGAATATCTTCAATGTATATATTTCTTTTCTAATATGAAAAATTTTTTTTTTCAATTTCTTTCCTTTGCAATTATTGATTATTTATGTAGGGAAGAAAATTCTGAGTCAGTTTAATTTTTCGACACGAAGATTTCAAAGTGTTTAAATAAACAATTACCAAGGTGCATTTTTTGTTTTTATTATATTTAAAACTCCCACCGACAGAGCTCCCATAGACTAATGGCTAGAGTGTTAGGCTTCCAAGCGAGTGGCCCTGGGTTCGAGTCCCTGCCTGAACGAAAATCTTCAATGTATACGTTTAGTTTCTAATTTGAAATTTCTTCTTCTTTTTTTTTTAATTTTTCTCTTTTGCGAATATTGATTATTTATGTAGGGAGAAAAATTCTGAGTCAGTTTAATTATTCGACCTGTAAATTTCAAAGTGTTTGAATCAATAATTACCAAGGTGCATTTTTTGTTTTTATTATATTTAAGACTTCCATCGACAGAGCTCCGATAGCCTAATGGCTAGACCGTTGGGTTCCTAGCGCGTGGTACTGGGTTCGAGTCCCGGCCGGAAAGGAAATCTTAAATGCAAATATTTTTTTCTAATTTTATAATTCTTTTTTTTTATTTTTCCCTTTTGCGAAGTCAGTCAGTCAGTCTGACAGTCAATCAGTCAAGCACTCAGTCATTCAGTCTCAGTCAGTCAGTCCAGTCAGTCAGTCACTCAGTCAGTCAGTTAGTCCTTCAGCCAGTCAGTCAAGCAGTCAGTCATTTAGTCTCAGTCAGTCAGTCATTCAGTCAGTCAGTCAGTCAGGCAGTCAGTCAGTCAGTCAGTCGGTCAGTCCTGTGCAGTCAGTTAGTCACTAAAGCAGTCAGTCAGTCTCAGTCAGTCAGTCAGTCAGTCAGTCCAGTCCAGTCTCAGTCAGTCAGTCAGTCAGTCTCGGTCAGTCAGTCAGTCATTCAGTCATTCAGTCATTCAGTCAGTCAGGCAGTCAGTCAGTCGGTCAGCCTTATTCAGTCAGTCTGTCAGTCAGTCAGTCAGTCAGCCTTATTCAGTCAGTCTGTCAGTCATCCTTATTCAGTCAGTCTGTCAGTCAGTCAGTCGGTCAGTCCTGTCCAGTCAGTTAGTCAGTCAAGCAGTCAGTCAGGTAGTCAAGCAGTCAGTCAGTCAGTGTCAGTCAGTCATTTAGTCATTCAGTCAGTCAGTGAAATAGCCAGTCAGAGAGTCAAGCAGTCAGTCAGTCAGTCTCAGTCAGTCAGTTAGTCAGTCAGTCAGTCAGTCAGTCAGTCAGTCAGTCCAGTCTCAGTCAGTCAGGCAGTTAGTCAGTCAGTCTCGGTCAGTCAGTGAGTCAGTCAGTCAGTATCAGTCAGTCAGTGAGTCAGTCTGTCAGTCAGGCAGTATCAGTCAGGCAGTAAGACTCCGCTCGACAGAACTCCGATAGCCTAATGGCTAGACCGCTGGTCTTCCAAGCGAGTGGCCTGGGTTCGAGTCCCAGCCGGAGCGAATATCTTCAATGTATATATTTCTTTTCTAATTTGAAAATTCTTTTTTTTTTTCAATTTCTTTCCTTTGCAATTATTGATTATTTATGTAGGGAAGAAAATTCTGAGTCAGTTTAATTTTTCGACACAAAGATTTCAAAGTGTTTAAATAAACAATTACCAAGGTGCATTTTTTGTTTTTATTATATTTAAAACTCCCACCGACAGAGCTCCCATAGACTAATGGCTAGAGTGTTAGGCTTCCAAGCGAGTGGCCCTGGGTTCGAGTCCCTGCCTGAACGAAAATCTTCAATGTATACTTTTAGTTTCTAATTTGAAATTTCTTCTTCTTTTTTTTTTAATTTTTCTCTTTTGCGAATATTGATTATTTATGTAGGGAGAAAAATTCTGAGTCAGTTTAATTATTCGACCTGTAAATTTCAAAGTGTTTGAATCAATAATTACCAAGGTGCATTTTTTGTTTTTATTATATTTAAGACTTCCATCGACAGAGCTCCAATAGCCTAATGGCTAGACCGTTGGGTTCCTAGCGCGTGGTACTGGGTTCGAGTCCCGGCCGGAAAGGAAATCTTAAATGCAAATATTTTTTTCTAATTTTATAATTCTTTTTTTTTTTATTTTTCCCTTTTGCGAAGTCAGTCAGTCAGTCTCACAGTCAATCAGTCAAGCACTCAGTCATTCAGTCTCAGTCAGTCAGTCCAGTCAGTCAGTCACTCAGTCAGTCATTTAGTCCTTCAGCCAGTCAGTCAAGCAGTCAGTCATTTAGTCTCAGTCAGTCAGTCATTCAGTCAGTCAGGCAGTCAGTCAGTCAGTCAGTCGGTCAGTCCTGTGCAGTCAGTTAGTCACTAAAGCAGTCAGTCAGTCTCAGTCAGTCAGTCAGTCAGTCAGTCCAGTCCAGTCTCAGTCAGTCAGTCAGTCAGTCTCGGTCAGTCAGTCAGTCAGTCATTCAGTCAGTCAGTCAGTCAGGCAGTCAGTCAGTCGGTCAGCCTTATTCAGTCAGTCTGTCAGTCAGTCAGTCAGTCAGCCTTATTCAGTCAGTCTGTCAGTCATCCTTATTCAGTCAGTCTGTCAGTCAGTCAGTCGGTCAGTCCTGTCCAGTCAGTTAGTCAGTCAAGCAGTCAGTCAGGTAGTCAAGCAGTCAGTCAGTCAGTGTCAGTCAGTCATTTAGTCATTCAGTCAGTCAGTGAAATAGCCAGTCAGAGAGTCAAGCAGTCAGTCAGTCAGTCTCAGTCAGTCAGTTAGTCAGTCAGTCAGTCAGTCAGTCAGTCAGTCCAGTCTCAGTCAGTCAGGTAGTTAGTCAGTCAGTCTCGGTCAGTCAGTGAGTCAGTCAGTCAGTATCAGTCAGTCAGTGAGTCAGTCTGTCAGTCAGGCAGTATCAGTCAGGCAGTAAGACTCCGCTCGACAGAACTCCGATAGCCTAATGGCTAGACCGCTGGTCTTCCAAGCGAGTGGCCTGGGTTCGAGTCCCAGCCGGAGCGAATATCTTCAATGTATATATTTCTTTTCTAATTTGAAAATTCTTTTTTTTTTTTCAATTTCTTTCCTTTGCAATTATTGATTATTTATGTAGGGAAGAAAATTCTGAGTCAGTTTAATTTTTCGACACGAAGATTTCAAAGTGTTTAAATAAACAATTACCAAGGTGCATTTTTTGTTTTTATTATATTTAAAACTCCCACCGACAGAGCTCCCATAGACTAATGGCTAGAGTGTTAGGCTTCCAAGCGAGTGGCCCTGGGTTCGAGTCCCAGCCTGAACGAAAATCTTCAATGTGTACTTTTAGTTTCTAGTTTGAAATTTCTTCTTTTTTTTTAATTTTTCTCTTTTGCGAATATTGATTATTTATGTAGGGAGAAAAATTCTGAGTCAGTTTAATTATTCGACCTGTAAATTTCAAAGTGTTTGAATCAATAATTACCAAGGTGCATTTTTTGTTTTTATTATATTTAAGACTTCCATCGACAGAGCTCCGATAGCCTAATGGCTAGACCGTTGGGTTCCAAGCGCGTGGTACTGGGTTCGAGTCCCGGCCGGAACGAAAATCTTCCATGTATATATTTCTCTTCCAATTTGAAGATTTTTTTTTTTTCAATTTCTTTCTTTTGCAAATATGGATTATTTATGTACGGAAGAAAATGAGTCAGTTTAATCATTCGACCTTTAGATTTCAAAGATTTTAGATCAATAATTACTAAGGTGCATTTTTTGTTTTTATTATAATTAAGACACCGATCAACAGAGATCCGATAATATATTGGCGAGAGCGTTGGGCTTCCATGAGTGTCGCCCTGGGTTCAAATCCCAGCCGGAAAGGAAATCTTAAATGCAAATATTTTTTTCTAATTTTATAATTCTTTTTTTTTATTTTTCCCTTTTGCGAAGTCAGTCAGTCAGTCTGACAGTCAATCAGTCAAGCACTCAGTCATTCAGTCTCAGTCAGTCAGTCCAGTCAGTCAGTCACTCAGTCAGTCAGTTAGTCCTTCAGCCAGTCAGTCAAGCAGTCAGTCATTTAGTCTCAGTCAGTCAGTCATTCAGTCAGTCAGTCAGTCAGGCAGTCAGTCAGTCAGTCAGTCGGTCAGTCCTGTGCAGTCAGTTAGTCACTAAAGCAGTCAGTCAGTCATTCAGTCAGTCAGTCAGTCAGGCAGTCAGTCAGTCAGTCAGTCGGTCAGTCCTGTGCAGTCAGTTAGTCACTAAAGCAGTCAGTCAGTCTCAGTCAGTCAGTCAGTCAGGCAGTCAGTCAGTCGGTCAGCCTTATTCAGTCAGTCTGTCAGTCAGTCAGTCAGTCAGCCTTATTCAGTCAGTCTGTCAGTCATCCTTATTCAGTCAGTCTGTCAGTCAGTCAGTCGGTCAGTCCTGTCCAGTCAGTTAGTCAGTCAAGCAGTCAGTCAGGTAGTCAAGCAGTCAGTCAGTCAGTGTCAGTCAGTCATTTAGTCATTCAGTCAGTCAGTGAAATAGCCAGTCAGAGAGTCAAGCAGTCAGTCAGTCAGTCTCAGTCAGTCAGTTAGTCAGTCAGTCAGTCAGTCAGTCCAGTCTCAGTCAGTCAGGTAGTTAGTCAGTCAGTCTCGGTCAGTCAGTGAGTCAGTCAGTCAGTATCAGTCAGTCAGTGAGTCAGTCTGTCAGTCAGGCAGTATCAGTCAGGCAGTAAGACTCCGCTCGACAGAACTCCGATAGCCTAATGGCTAGACCGCTGGTCTTCCAAGCGAGTGGCCTGGGTTCGAGTCCCAGCCGGAGCGAATATCTTCAATGTATATATTTCTTTTCTAATTTGAAAATTCTTTTTTTTTTAAATTTCTTTCCTTTGCAATTATTGATTATTTATGTAGGGAAGAAAATTCTGAGTCAGTTTAATTTTTCGACACGAAGATTTCAAAGTGTTTAAATAAACAATTACCAAGGTGCATTTTTTGTTTTTATTATATTTAAAACTCCCACCGACAGAGCTCCCATAGACTAATGGCTAGAGTGTTAGGCTTCCAAGCGAGTGGCCCTGGGTTCGAGTCCCAGCCTGAACGAAAATCTTCAATGTGTACTTTTAGTTTCTAATTTGAAATTTCTTCTTCTTTTTTTTTTAATTTTTCTCTTTTGCGAATATTGATTATTTATGTAGGGAGAAAAATTCTGAGTCAGTTTAATTATTCGACCTGTAAATTTCAAAGTGTTTGAATCAATAATTACCAAGGTGCATTTTTTGTTTTTATTATATTTAAGACTTCCATCGACAGAGCTCCGATAGCCTAATGGCTAGACCGTTGGGTTCCAAGCGCGTGGTACTGGGTTCGAGTCCCGGCCGGAACGAAAAGCTTCCATGTATATATTTCTCTTCTAATTTGAAGATTTTTTTTTTCAATTTCTTTCTTTTGCAAATATGGATTATTTATGTACGGAAGAAAATGAGTCAGTTTAATCATTCGACCTTTAGATTTCAAAGATTTTAGATCAATAATTACTAAGGTGCATTTTTTGTTTTTATTATAATTAAGACACCGATCAACAGAGATCCGATAATATATTGGCGAGAGCGTTGGGCTTCCATGAGTGTCGCCCTGGGTTCAAATCCCAGCCGGAAAGGAAATCTTAAATGCAAATATTTTTTTCTAATTTTATAATTCTTTTTTTTTATTTTTCCCTTTTGCGAAGTCAGTCAGTCAGTCTGACAGTCAATCAGTCAAGCACTCAGTCATTCAGTCTCAGTCAGTCAGTCCAGTCAGTCAGTCACTCAGTCAGTCAGTTAGTCCTTCAGCCAGTCAGTCAAGCAGTCAGTCATTTAGTCTCAGTCAGTCAGTCATTTAGTCTCAGTCAGTCAGTCATTCAGTCAGTCAGTCAGTCAGGCAGTCAGTCAGTCAGTCAGTCGGTCAGTCCTGTGCAGTCAGTTAGTCACTAAAGCAGTCAGTCAGTCTCAGTCAGTCAGTCAGTCAGTCAGTCCAGTCCAGTCTCAGTCAGTCTGTCAGTCAGTCTCGGTCAGTCAGTCAGTCAGTCATTCAGTCAGTCAGTCAGTCAGGCAGTCAGTCAGTCATTCAGCCTTATTCATTCAGTCTGTCAGTCAGTCAGTCAGTCAGCCTTATTCAGTCAGTCTGTCAGTCATCCTTATTCAGTCAGTCTGTCAGTCAGTCAGTCTGTCAGTCCTGTCCAGTCAGTTAGTCAGTCAAGCAGTCAGTCAGGTAGTCAAGCAGTCAGTCAGTCAGTGTCAGTCAGTCATTTAGTCATTCAGTCAGTCAGTGAAATAGCCAGTCAGAGAGTCAAGCAGTCAGTCAGTCAGTCTCAGTCAGTCAGTTAGTCAGTCAGTCAGTCAGTCAGTCAGTCAGTCCAGTCTCAGTCAGTCAGGCAGTTAGTCAGTCAGTCTCGGTCAGTCAGTGAGTCAGTCAGTCAGTATCAGTCAGTCAGTGAGTCAGTCTGTCAGTCAGGCAGTATCAGTCAGGCAGTAAGACTCCGCTCGACAGAACTCCGATAGCCTAATGGCTAGACCGCTGGTCTTCCAAGCGAGTGGCCTGGGTTCGAGTCCCAGCCGGAGCGAATATCTTCAATGTATATATTTCTTTTCTAATTTGAAAATTCTTTTTTTTTTTTCAATTTCTTTCCTTTGCAATTATTGATTATTTATGTAGGGAAGAAAATTCTGAGTCAGTTTAATTTTTCGACACGAAGATTTCAAAGTGTTTAAATAAACAATTACCAAGGTGCATTTTTTGTTTTTATTATATTTAAAACTCCCACCGACAGAGCTCCCATAGACTAATGGCTAGAGTGTTAGGTTTCCAAGCGAGTGGCCCTGGGTTCGAGTCCCAGCCTGAACGAAAATCCTCAATGTATACATTTAGTTTCTAATTTGAAATTTCTTCTTCTTTTTTTTTAATTTTTCTCTTTTGCGAATATTGATTATTTATGTAGGGAGAAAAATTCTGAGTCAGTTTAATTATTCGACCTGTAAATTTCAAAGTGTTTGAATCAATAATTACCAAGGTGCATTTTTTGTTTTTATTATATTTAAGACTTCCATCGACAGAGCTCCGATAGCCTAATGGCTACACCGTTGGGTTCCAAGCGCGTGGTACTGGGTTCGAGTCCCGGCCGGAACGAAAATCTTCCATGTATATATTTCTCTTCTAATTTGAAGATTTTTTTTTTTCAATTTCTTTCTTTTGCAAATATGGATTATTTATGTACGGAAGAAAATGTGTCAGTTTAATCATTCGACCTTTAGATTTCAAAGATTTTAGATCAATAATTACTAAGGTGCATTTTTTGTTTTTATTATAATTAAGACACCGATCAACAGAGATCCGATAATATATTGGCGAGAGCGTTGGGCTTCCATGAGTGTCGCCCTGGGTTCAAATCCCAGCCGGAAAGGAAATCTTAAATGCAAATATTTTTTTCTAACTTTATAATTCTTTTTTTTTATTTTTCCCTTTTGCGAAGTCAGTCAGTCAGTCTGACAGTCAATCAGTCAAGCACTCAGTCATTCAGTCTCAGTCAGTCAGTCCAGTCAGTCAGTCACTCAGTCAGTCAGTTAGTCCTTCAGCCAGTCAGTCAAGCAGTCAGTCATTTAGTCTCAGTCAGTCAGTCATTCAGTCAGTCAGTCAGTCAGGCAGTCAGTCAGTCAGTCAGTCGGTCAGTCCTGTGCAGTCAGTTAGTCACTAAAGCAGTCAGTCAGTCTCAGTCAGTCAGTCAGTCAGTCAGTCCAGTCCAGTCTCAGTCAGTCAGTCAGTCAGTCTCGGTCAGTCAGTCAGTCAGTCATTCAGTCAGTCAGGCAGTCAGGCAGTCAGTCAGTCATTCAGCCTTATTCAGTCAGTCTGTCAGTCAGTCAGTCAGTCAGCCTTATTCAGTCAGTCTGTCAGTCATCCTTATTCAGTCAGTCTGTCAGTCAGTCAGTCTGTCAGTCCTGTCCAGTCAGTTAGTCAGTCAAGCAGCCAGTCAGGTAGTCAAGCAGTCAGTCAGTCAGTGTCAGTCAGTCATTTAGTCATTCAGTCAGTCAGTGAAATAGCCAGTCAGAGAGTCAAGCAGTCAGTCAGTCAGTCTCAGTCAGTCAGTTAGTCAGTCAGTCAGTCAGTCAGTCAGTCAGTCCAGTCTCAGTCAGTCAGGCAGTTAGTCAGTCAGTCTCGGTCAGTCAGTGAGTCAGTCAGTCAGTCAGCGAGTCAGTCTGTCAGTCAGGCAGTATCAGTCAGGCAGTAAGACTCCGCTCGACAGAACTCCGATAGCCTAATGGCTAGACCGCTGGTCTTCCAAGCGAGTGGCCTGGGTTCGAGTCCCAGCCGGAGCGAATATCTTCAATGTATATATTTCTTTTCTAATTTGAAAATTCTTTTTTTTTCAATTTCTTTCCTTTGCAATTATTGATTATTTATGTAGGGAAGAAAATTCTGAGTCAGTTTAATTTTTCGACACGAAGATTTCAAAGTGTTTAAATAAACAATTACCAAGGTGCATTTTTTGTTTTTATTATATTTAAAACTCCCACCGACAGAGCTCCCATAGACTAATGGCTAGAGTGTTAGGCTTCCAAGCGAGTGGCCCTGGGTTCGAGTCCCAGCCTGAACGAAAATCTTCAATGTATACTTTTAGTTTCTAATTTGAAATTTCTTCTTCTTTTTTTTTTAATTTTTCTCTTTTGCGAATATTGATTATTTATGTAGGGAGAAAAATTCTGAGTCAGTTTAATTATTCGACCTGTAAATTTCAAAGTGTTTGAATCAATAATTACCAAGGTGCATTTTTTGTTTTTATTATATTTAAGACTTCCATCGACAGAGCTCCGATAGCCTAATGGCTACACCGTTGGGTTCCAAGCGCGTGGTACTGGGTTCGAGTCCCGGCCGGAACGAAAATCTTCCATGTATATATTTCTCTTCTAATTTGAAGATTTTTTTTTTTCAATTTCTTTCTTTTGCAAATATGGATTATTTATGTACGGAAGAAAATGTGTCAGTTTAATCATTCGACCTTTAGATTTCAAAGATTTTAGATCAATAATTACTAAGGTGCATTTTTTGTTTTTATTATAATTAAGACACCGATCAACAGAGATCCGATAATATATTGGCGAGAGCGTTGGGCTTCCATGAGTGTCGCCCTGGGTTCAAATCCCAGCCGGAAAGGAAATCTTAAATGCAAATATTTTTTTCTAATTTTATAATTCTTTTTTTTTATTTTTCCCTTTTGCGAAGTCAGTCAGTCAGTCTGACAGTCAATCAGTCAAGCACTCAGTCATTCAGTCTCAGTCAGTCAGTCCAGTCAGTCAGTCACTCAGTCAGTCAGTTAGTCCTTCAGCCAGTCAGTCAAGCAGTCAGTCATTTAGTCTCAGTCAGTCAGTCATTCAGTCAGTCAGTCAGTCAGGCAGTCAGTCAGTCAGTCAGTCGGTCAGTCCTGTGCAGTCAGTTAGTCACTAAAGCAGTCAGTCAGTCTCAGTCAGTCAGTCAGTCAGTCAGTCCAGTCCAGTCTCAGTCAGTCAGTCAGTCAGTCTCGGTCAGTCAGTCAGTCAGTCATTCAGTCAGTCAGGCAGTCAGGCAGTCAGTCAGTCATTCAGCCTTATTCAGTCAGTCTGTCAGTCAGTCAGTCAGTCAGCCTTATTCAGTCAGTCTGTCAGTCATCCTTATTCAGTCAGTCTGTCAGTCAGTCAGTCTGTCAGTCCTGTCCAGTCAGTTAGTCAGTCAAGCAGCCAGTCAGGTAGTCAAGCAGTCAGTCAGTCAGTGTCAGTCAGTCATTTAGTCATTCAGTCAGTCAGTGAAATAGCCAGTCAGAGAGTCAAGCAGTCAGTCAGTCAGTCTCAGTCAGTCAGTTAGTCAGTCAGTCAGTCAGTCAGTCAGTCAGTCCAGTCTCAGTCAGTCAGGCAGTTAGTCAGTCAGTCTCGGTCAGTCAGTGAGTCAGTCAGTCAGTATCAGTCAGTCAGTGAGTCAGTCTGTCAGTCAGGCAGTATCAGTCAGGCAGTAAGACTCCGCTCGACAGAACTCCGATAGCCTAATGGCTAGACCGCTGGTCTTCCAAGCGAGTGGCCTGGGTTCGAGTCCCAGCCGGAGCGAATATCTTCAATGTATATATTTCTTTTCTAATTTGAAAATTCTTTTTTTTTCAATTTCTTTCCTTTGCAATTATTGATTATTTATGTAGGGAAGAAAATTCTGAGTCAGTTTAATTTTTCGACACGAAGATTTCAAAGTGTTTAAATAAACAATTACCAAGGTGCATTTTTTGTTTTTATTATATTTAAAACTCCCACCGACAGAGCTCCCATAGACTAATGGCTAGAGTGTTAGGCTTCCAAGCGAGTGGCCCTGGGTTCGAGTCCCAGCCTGAACGAAAATCTTCAATGTATACTTTTAGTTTCTAATTTGAAATTTCTTCTTCTTTTTTTTTTAATTTTTCTCTTTTGCGAATATTGATTATTTATGTAGGGAGAAAAATTCTGAGTCAGTTTAATTATTCGACCTGTAAATTTCAAAGTGTTTGAATCAATAATTACCAAGGTGCATTTTTTGTTTTTATTATATTTAAGACTTAAATCGACAGAGCTCCGATAGCCTAATGGCTAGACCGTTGGGTTCCAAGCGCGTGGTACTGGGTTCGAGTCCCGGCCGGAACGAAAATCTTCCATGTATATATTTCTCTTTTAATTTGAAGATTCTTTTTTTTTTTTCAATTTCTTTCTTTTGCAAATATGGATTATTTATGTACGGAAGAAAATTCTGAGTCAGTTTAATCATTCGACCTTTAGATTTCAAAGATTTTAGATCAATAATTACTAAGGTGCATTTTTTGTTTTTATTATAATTAAGACACCGATTAACAGAGATCCGATAGTATATTGGCGAGAGCGTTGGGCTTCCATGAGTGTCGCTCTGGGTTCAAATCCCAGCCGGAAAGGAAATCTTAAATTCAAATATTTTTTTCTAATTTTATAATTCTTTTTTTTTTTATTTTTCCCTTTTGCGAAGTCAGTCAGTCAGTCTGACAGTCAATCAGTCAAGCACTCAGTCATTCAGTCTCAGTCAGTCAGTCCAGTCAGTCAGTCACTCAGTCAGTCAGTTAGTCCTTCAGCCAGTCAGTCAAGCAGTCAGTCATTTAGTCTCAGTCAGTCAGTCATTCAGTCAGTCAGTCAGTCAGGCAGTCAGTCAGTCAGTCAGTCGGTCAGTCCTGTGCAGTCAGTTAGTCACTAAAGCAGTCAGTCAGTCTCAGTCAGTCAGTCAGTCAGTCAGTCCAGTCCAGTCTCAGTCAGTCAGTCAGTCAGTCTCGGTCAGTCAGTCAGTCAGTCATTCAGTCAGTCAGTCAGTCAGGCAGTCAGTCAGTCGGTCAGCCTTATTCAGTCAGTCTGTCAGTCAGTCAGTCAGTCAGCCTTATTCAGTCAGTCTGTCAGTCATCCTTATTCAGTCAGTCTGTCAGTCAGTCAGTCGGTCAGTCCTGTCCAGTCAGTTAGTCAGTCAAGCAGTCAGTCAGGTAGTCAAGCAGTCAGTCAGTCAGTGTCAGTCAGTCATTTAGTCATTCAGTCAGTCAGTGAAATAGCCAGTCAGAAGGTCAAGCAGTCAGTCAGTCAGTCTCAGTCAGTCAGTTAGTCAGTCAGTCAAGTCCAGTCTCAGTCAGTCAGGCAGTTAGTCAGTCAGTCTCGGTCAGTCAGTGAGTCAGTCAGTCAGTATCAGTCAGTCAGTGAGTCAGTCTGTCAGTCAGGCAGTATCAGTCAGGTAGTAAGACTCCGCTCGACAGAACTCCGATAGCCTAATGGCTAGACCGCTGGTCTTCCAAGCGAGTGGCCTGGGTTCGAGTCCCAGCCGGAGCGAATATCTTCAATGTATATATTTCTTTTCTAATTTGAAAATTCTTTTTTTTTTTCAATTTCTTTCCTTTGCAATTATTGATTATTTATGTAGGGAAGGAAATTCTGAGTCAGTTTAATTTTTCGACACGAAGATTTCAAAGTGTTTAAATAAACAATTACCAAGGTGCATTTTTTGTTTTTATTATATTTAAAACTCCCACCGACAGAGCTCCCACAGACTAATGGCTAGAGTGTTAGGCCTTCAAGCGAGTGGCCCTGGGTTCGAGTCCCAGCCTGAACGAAAATCTTCAATGTATACTTTTAGTTTCTAATTTGAAATTTCTTCTTCTTTTTTTTTAATTTTTCTCTTTTGCGAATATTGATTATTTATGTAGGGAGAAAAATTCTGAGTCAGTTTAATTATTCGACCTGTAAATTTCAAAGTGTTTGAATCAATAATTACCAAGGTGCATTTTTTGTTTTTATTATATTTAAGACTTCCATCGACAGAGCTCCGATAGCCTAATGGCTAGACCGTTGGGTTCCAAGCGCGTGGTACTGGGTTCGAGTCCCGGCCGGAACGAAAATCTTCCATGTATATATTTCTCTTCTAATTTGAAGATTCTTTTTTTTTTCAATTTCTTTCTTTTGCAAATATGGATTATTTATGTACGGAAGAAAATTCTGAGTCAGTTTAATCATTCGACCTTTAGATTTCAAAGATTTTAGATCAATAATTACTAAGGTGCATTTTTTGTTTTTATTATAATTAAGACACCGATCAACAGAGATCCGATAGTATATTGGCGAGAGCGTTGGGCTTCCATGAGTGTCGCCCTGGGTTCAAATCCCAGCCGGAAAGGAAATCTTAAATGCAAATATTTTTTTCTAATTTTATAATTCTTTTTTTTTTATTTTTCCCTTTTGCGAAGTCAGTCAGTCAGTCTGACAGTCAATCAGTCAAGCACTCAGTCATTCAGTCTCAGTCAGTCAGTCCAGTCAGTCAGTCACTCAGTCAGTCAGTTAGTCCTTCAGCCAGTCAGTCAAGCAGTCAGTCATTTAGTCTCAGTCAGTCAGTCATTCAGTCAGTCAGTCAGTCAGGCAGTCAGTCAGTCAGTCAGTCGGTCAGTCCTGTGCAGTCAGTTAGTCACTAAAGCAGTCAATCAGTCTCAGTCAGTCAGTCCAGTCCAGTCTCAGTCAGTCAGTCAGTCAGTCTCGGTCAGTCAGTCAGTCAGTCATTCAGTCAGTCAGTCAGTCACGCAGTCAGTCAGTCAGTCAGTCTCAGTCAGTCAGTCAGTCAGTCAGTCCAGTCCAGTCTCAGTCAGTCAGTCAGTCAGTCTCGGTCAGTCAGTCAGTCAGTCATTCAGTCAGTCAGTCAGTCACGCAGTCAGTCAGTCAGTCAGTCTCAGTCAGTCAGTCAGTCAGTCAGTCCAGTCCAGTCTCGGTCAGTCAGTCAGTCAGTCTCGGTCAGTCAGTCAGTCAGTCATTCAGTCAGTCAGTCAGTCAGGCAGTCAGTCAGTCGGTCAGCCTTATTCAGTCAGTCTGTCAGTCTGTCAGTCAGTCAGCCTTATTCAGTCAGTCTGTCAGTCATCCTTATTCAGTCAGTCTGTCAGTCAGTCAGTCGGTCAGTCCTGTCCAGTCAGTTAGTCAGTCAAGCAGTCAGTCAGGTAGTCAAGCAGTCAGTCAGTCAGTGTCAGTCAGTCATTTAGTCATTCAGTCAGTCAGTGAAATAGCCAGTCAGAGAGTCAAGCAGTCAGTCAGTCAGTCTCAGTCAGTCAGTTAGTCAGTCAGTCAGTCAGTCAGTCAGTCAGTCCATTCTCAGTCAGTCAGGCAGTTAGTCAGTCAGTCTCGGTCAGTCAGTGAGTCAGTCAGTCAGTATCAGTCAGTCAGTGAGTCAGTCTGTCAGTCAGGCAGTATCAGTCAGGCAGTAAGACTCCGCTCGACAGAACTCCGATAGCCTAATGGCTAGACCGCTGGTCTTCCAAGCGAGTGGCCTGGGTTCGAGTCCCAGCCGGAGCGAATATCTTCAATTTATATATTTCTTTTCTAATTTGAAAATTCTTTTTTTTTTTCAATTTCTTTCCTTTGCAATTATTGATTATTTATGTAGGGAAGAAAATTCTGAGTCAGTTTAATTTTTCGACACGAAGATTTCAAAGTGTTTAAATAAACAATTACCAAGGTGCATTTTTTGTTTTTATTATATTTAAAACTCCCACCGACAGAGCTCCCATAGACTAATGGCTAGAGTGTTAGGCTTCCAAGCGAGTGGCCCTGGGTTCGAGTCCCAGCCTGAACGAAAATCTTCAATGTATACTTTTAGTTTCTAATTTGAAATTTCTTCTTCTTTTTTTTTTTAATTTTTCTCTTTTGCGAATATTGATTATTTATGTAGGGAGAAAAATTCTAGTCAGTTTAATTATTCGACCTGTAAATTTCAAAGTGTTTGAATCAATAATTACCAAGGTGCATTTTTTGTTTTTATTATATTTAAGACTTCCATCGACAGAGCTCCGATAGCCTAATGGCTAGACCGTTGGGTTCCAAGCGCGTGGTACTGGGTTCGAGTCCCGGCCGGAACGAAAATCTTCCATGTATATATTTCTCTTCTAATTTGAAGATTCTTTTTTTTTCAATTTCTTTCTTTTGCAAATATGGATTATTTATGTACGGAAGAAAATTCTGAGTCAGTTTAATCATTCGACCTTTAGATTTCAAAGATTTTAGATCAATAATTACTAAGGTGCATTTTTTGTTTTTATTATAATTAAGACACCGATCAACAGAGATCCGATAGTATATTGGCGAGAGCGTTGGGCTTCCATGAGTGTCGCCCTGGGTTCAAATCCCAGCCGGAAAGGTAATCTTAAATGCAAATATTTTTTTCTAATTTTATAATTCTTTTTTTTTTATTTTTCCCTTTTGCGAAGTCAGTCAGTCAGTCTGACAGTCAATCAGTCAAGCACTCAGTCATTCAGTCTCAGTCAGTCAGTCCAGTCAGTCAGTCAAGCAGTCAGTCATTTAGTCTCAGTCAGTCAGTCATTCAGTCAGTCAGTCAGTCAGGCAGTCAGTCAGTCGGTCAGTCCTGTGCAGTCAGTTAGTCACTAAAGCAGTCAGTCAGTCTCAGTCAGTCAGTCAGTCAGTCAGTCCAGTCCAGTCTCAGTCAGTCAGTCAGTCAGTCTCGGTCAGTCAGTCAGTCAGTCATTCAGTCAGTCAGTCAGTCAGGCAGTCAGTCAGTCGGTCAGCCTTATTCAGTCAGTCTGTCAGTCAGTCAGTCAGTCAGCCTTATTCAGTCAGTCTGTCAGTCATCCTTATTCAGTCAGTCTGTCAGTCAGTCAGTCGGTCAGTCCTGTCCAGTCAGTTAGTCAGTCAAGCAGTCAGTCAGGTAGTCAAGCAGTCAGTCAGTCAGTGTCAGTCAGTCATTTAGTCATTCAGTCAGTCAGTGAAATAGCCAGTCAGAGAGTCAAGCAGTCAGTCAGTCAGTCTCAGTCAGTCAGTTAGTCAGTCAGTCAGTCAGTCAGTCAGTCAGTCCAGTCTCAGTCAGTCAGGCAGTTAGTCAGTCAGTCTCGGTCAGTCAGTGAGTCAGTCAGTCAGTATCAGTCAGTCAGTGAGTCAGTCTGTCAGTCAGGCAGTATCAGTCAGGCAGTAAGACTCCGCTCGACAGAACTCCGATAGCCTAATGGCTAGACCGCTGGTCTTCCAAGCGAGTGGCCTGGGTTTGAGTCCCAGCCGGAGCGAATATCTTCAATTTATATATTTCTTTTCTAATTTGAAAATTCTTTTTTTTTTTCAATTTCTTTCCTTTGCAATTATTGATTATTTATGTAGGGAAGAAAATTCTGAGTCAGTTTAATTTTTCGACACGAAGATTTCAAAGTGTTTAAATAAACAATTACCAAGGTGCATTTTTTGTTTTTATTATATTTAAAACTCCCACCGACAGAGCTCCCATAGACTAATGGCTAGAGTGTTAGGCTTCCAAGCGAGTGGCCCTGGGTTCGAGTCCCAGCCTGAACGAAAATCTTCAATGTATACTTTTAGTTTCTAATTTGAAATTTCTTCTTCTTTTTTTTTTAATTTTTCTCTTTTGCGAATATTGATTATTTATGTAGGGAGAAAAATTCTAGTCAGTTTAATTATTCGACCTGTAAATTTCAAAGTGTTTGAATCAATAATTACCAAGGTGCATTTTTTGTTTTTATTATATTTAAGACTTCCATCGACAGAGCTCCGATAGCCTAATGGCTAGACCGTTGGGTTCCAAGCGCGTGGTACTGGGTTCGAGTCCCGGCCGGAACGAAAATCTTCCATGTATATATTTCTCTTCTAATTTGAAGATTCTTTTTTTTTCAATTTCTTTCTTTTGCAAATATGGATTATTTATGTACGGAAGAAAATTCTGAGTCAGTTTAATCATTCGACCTTTAGATTTCAAAGATTTTAGATCAATAATTACTAAGGTGCATTTTTTGTTTTTATTATAATTAAGACACCGATCAACAGAGATCCGATAGTATATTGGCGAGAGCGTTGGGCTTCCATGAGTGTCGCCCTGGGTTCAAATCCCAGCCGGAAAGGTAATCTTAAATGCAAATATTTTTTTCTAATTTTATAATTCTTTTTTTTTTATTTTTCCCTTTTGCGAAGTCAGTCAGTCAGTCTGACAGTCAATCAGTCAAGCACTCAGTCATTCAGTCTCAGTCAGTCAGTCCAGTCAGTCAGTCAAGCAGTCAGTCATTTAGTCTCAGTCAGTCAGTCATTCAGTCAGTCAGTCAGTCAGGCAGTCAGTCAGTCGGTCAGTCCTGTGCAGTCAGTTAGTCACTAAAGCAGTCAGTCAGTCTCAGTCAGTCAGTCAGTCAGTCAGTCCAGTCCAGTCTCAGTCAGTCAGTCAGTCAGTCTCGGTCAGTCAGTCAGTCAGTCATTCAGTCAGTCAGTCAGTCAGGCAGTCAGTCAGTCGGTCAGCCTTATTCAGTCAGTCTGTCAGTCAGTCAGTCAGTCAGCCTTATTCAGTCAGTCTGTCAGTCATCCTTATTCAGTCAGTCTGTCAGTCAGTCAGTCGGTCAGTCCTGTCCAGTCAGTTAGTCAGTCAAGCAGTCAGTCAGGTAGTCAAGCAGTCAGTCAGTCAGTGTCAGTCAGTCATTTAGTCATTCAGTCAGTCAGTGAAATAGCCAGTCAGAGAGTCAAGCAGTCAGTCAGTCAGTCTCAGTCAGTCAGTTAGTCAGTCAGTCAGTCAGTCAGTCAGTCAGTCCAGTCTCAGTCAGTCAGGCAGTTAGTCAGTCAGTCTCGGTCAGTCAGTGAGTCAGTCAGTCAGTATCAGTCAGTCAGTGAGTCAGTCTGTCAGTCAGGCAGTATCAGTCAGGCAGTAAGACTCCGCTCGACAGAACTCCGATAGCCTAATGGCTAGACCGCTGGTCTTCCAAGCGAGTGGCCTGGGTTTGAGTCCCAGCCGGAGCGAATATCTTCAATGTATATATTTCTTTTCTAATTTGAAAATTCTTTTTTTTTTCAATTTCTTTCCTTTGCAATTATTGATTATTTATGTAGGGAAGAAAATTCTGAGTCAGTTTAATTTTTCGACACGAAGATTTCAAAGTGTTTAAATAAACAATTACCAAGGTGCATTTTTTGTTTTTATTATATTTAAAACTCCCACCGACAGAGCTCCCATAGACTAATGGCTAGAGTGTTAGGCTTCCAAGCGAGTGGCCCTGGGTTCGAGTCCCAGCCTGAACGAAAATCTTCAATGTATACTTTTAGTTTCTAATTTGAAATTTCTTCTTCTTTTTTTTTAATTTTTCTCTTTTGCGAATATTGATTATTTATGTAGGGAGAAAAATTCTGAGTCAGTTTAATTATTCGACCTGTAAATTTCAAAGTGTTTGAATCAATAATTACCAAGGTGCATTTTTTGTTTTTATTATATTTAAGACTTCCATCGACAGAGCTCCGATAGCCTAATGGCTACACCGTTGGGTTCCAAGCGCGTGGTACTGGGTTCGAGTCCCGGCCGGAACGAATATCTTCCATGTATATATTTCTCTTCTAATTTGAAGATTCTTTTTTTTTTCAATTTCTTTCTTTTGCAAATATGGATTATTTATGTACGGAAGAAAATTCTGAGTCAGTTTAATCATTCGACCTTTAGATTTCAAAGATTTTAGATCAATAATTACTAAGGTGCATTTTCTGTTTTTATTATAATTAAGACACCGATCAACAGAGATCCGATAGTATATTGGCGAGAGCGTTGGGCTTCCATGAGTGTCGCCCTGGGTTCAAATCCCAGCCTGAAAGGAAATCTTAAATGCAAATATTTTTTTCTAATTTTATAATTCTTTTTTTTTATTTTTCCCTTTTGCGAAGTCAGTCAGTCAGTCTGACAGTCAATCAGTCAAGCACTCAGTCATTCAGTCTCAGTCAGTCAGTCCAGTCAGTCAGTCACTCAGTCAGTCAGTTAGTCCTTCAGCCAGTCAGTCAAGCAGTCAGTCATTTAGTCTCAGTCAGTCAGTCATTCAGTCAGTCAGTCAGTCAGGCAGTCAGTCAGTCAGTCAGTCGGTCAGTCCTGTGCAGTCAGTTAGTCACTAAAGCAGTCAGTCAGTCTCAGTCAGTCAGTCAGTCAGTCAGTCCAGTCCAGTCTCAGTCAGTCAGTCAGTCAGTCTCGGTCAGTCAGTCAGTCAGTCATTCAGTCAGTCAGTCAGTCAGGCAGTCAGTCAGTCGGTCAGCCTTATTCAGTCAGTCTGTCAGTCAGTCAGTCAGTCAGCCTTATTCAGTCAGTCTGTCAGTCATCCTTATTCAGTCAGTCTGTCAGTCAGTCAGTCGGTCAGTCCTGTCCAGTCAGTTAGTCAGTCAAGCAGTCAGTCAGGTAGTCAAGCAGTCAGTCAGTCAGTGTCAGTCCGTCATTTAGTCATTCAGTCAGTCAGTGAAATAGCCAGTCAGAGAGTCAAGCAGTCAGTCAGTCAGTCTCAGTCAGTCAGTTAGTCAGTCAGTCAGTCAGTCAGTCCAGTCTCAGTCAGTCAGGCAGTTAGTCAGTCAGTCTCGGTCAGTCAGTGAGTCAGTCAGTCAGTATCAGTCAGTCAGTGAGTCAGTCTGTCAGTCAGGCAGTATCAGTCAGGCAGTAAGGCTCCGCTCGACAGAACTCCGATAGCCTAATGGCTAGACCGCTGGTCTTCCAAGCGAGTGGCCTGGGTTCGAGTCTCAGCCGGAGCGAATATCTTCAATGTATATATTTCTTTTCTAATTTGAAAATTCTTTTTTTTTTCAATTTCTTTCCTTTGCAATTATTGATTATTTATGTAGGGCAGAAAATTCTGAGTCAGTTTAATTTTTCGACACGAAGATTTCAAAGTGTTTAAATAAACAATTACCAAGGTGCATTTTTTGTTTTTATTATATTTAAAACTCCCACCGACAGAGCTCCCATAGACTAATGGCTAGAGTGTTAGGCTTCCAAGCGAGTGGCCCTGGGTTCAAGTCCCAGCCTGAACGAAAATCTTCAATGTATACTTTTAGTTTCCAATTTGAAATTTCTTCTTCTTTTTTTTTTAATTTTTCTCTTTTGCGAATATTGATTATTTATGTAGGGAGAAAAATTCTGAGTCAGTTTAATTATTCGACCTGTAAATTTCAAAGTGTTTGAATCAATAATTACCAAGGTGCATTTTTTGTTTTTATTATATTTAAGACTTCCATCGACAGAGCTCCGATAGCCTAATGGCTAGACCGTTGGGTTCCAAGCGCGTGGTACTGGGTTCGAGTCCCGGCCGGAACGAAAATCTTCCATGTATATATTTCTCTTCTAATTTGAAGATTCTTTTTTTTTTCAATTTCTTTCTTTTGCAAATATGGATTATTTATGTACGGAAGAAAATTCTGAGTCAGTTTAATCATTCGACCTTTAGATTTCAAAGATTTTAGATCAATAATTACTAAGGTGCATTTTTTGTTTTTATTATAACTAAGACACCGATCAACAGAGATCCGATAGTATATTGGCGAGAGCGTTGGGCTTCCATGAGTGTCGCCGTGGGTTCAAATCCCAGCCGGAAAGGAAATCTTAAATGCAAATATTTTTTTCTAATTTTATAATTCTTTTTTTTTTATTTTTCCCTTTTGCGAAGTCAGTCAGTCAGTCTGACAGTCAATCAGTCAAGCACTCAGTCATTCAGACTCAGTCAGTCAGTCCAGTCAGTCAGTCACTCAGTCAGTCAGTTAGTCCTTCAGCCAGTCAGTCAAGCAGTCAGTCATTTAGTCTCAGTCAGTCAGTCATTCAGTCAGTCAGTCAGTCACGCAGTCAGTCAGTCAGTCAGTCTCAGTCAGTCAGTCAGTCAGTCAGTCCAGTCCAGTCTCGGTCAGTCAGTCAGTCAGTCTCGGTCGGTCAGTCAGTCAGTCAGTCATTCAGTCAGTCAGTCAGTCAGGCAGTCAGTCAGTCGGTCAGCCTTATTCAGTCAGTCTGTCAGTCAGTCAGTCAGTCAGCCTTATTCAGTCAGTCTGTCAGTCATCCTTATTCAGTCAGTCTGTCAGTCAGTCAGTCGGTCAGTCCTGTCCAGTCAGTTAGTCAGTCAAGCAGTCAGTCAGGTAGTCAAGCAGTCAGTCAGTCAGTGTCAGTCAGTCATTTAGTCATTCAGTCAGTCAGTGAAATAGCCAGTCAGAGAGTCAAGCAGTCAGTCAGTCAGTCTCAGTCAGTCAGTTAGTCAGTCAGTCAGTCAGTCAGTCAGTCAGTCCATTCTCAGTCAGTCAGGCAGTTAGTCAGTCAGTCTCGGTCAGTCAGTGAGTCAGTCAGTCAGTATCAGTCAGTCAGTGAGTCAGTCTGTCAGTCAGGCAGTATCAGTCAGGCAGTAAGACTCCGCTCGACAGAACTCCGATAGCCTAATGGCTAGACCGCTGGTCTTCCAAGCGAGTGGCCTGGGTTCGAGTCCCAGCCGGAGCGAATATCTTCAATTTATATATTTCTTTTCTAATTTGAAAATTCTTTTTTTTTTCAATTTCTTTCCTTTGCAATTATTGATTATTTATGTAGGGAAGAAAATTCTGAGTCAGTTTAATTTTTCGACACGAAGATTTCAAAGTGTTTAAATAAACAATTACCAAGGTGCATTTTTTGTTTTTATTATATTTAAAACTCCCACCGACAGAGCTCCCATAGACTAATGGCTAGAGTGTTAGGCTTCCAAGCGAGTGGCCCTGGGTTCGAGTCCCAGCCTGAACGAAAATCTTCAATGTATACTTTTAGTTTCTAATTTGAAATTTCTTCTTCTTTTTTTTTTAATTTTTCTCTTTTGCGAATATTGATTATTTATGTAGGGAGAAAAATTCTGAGTCAGTTTAATTATTCGACCTGTAAATTTCAAAGTGTTTGAATCAATAATTACCAAGGTGCATTTTTTGTTTTTATTATATTTAAGACTTCCATCGACAGAGCTCCGATAGCCTAATGGCTAGACCGTTGGGTTCCAAGCGCGTGGTACTGGGTTCGAGTCCCGGCCGGAACGAAAATCTTCCATGTATATATTTCTCTTCTAATTTGAAGATTCTTTTTTTTTCAATTTCTTTCTTTTGCAAATATGGATTATTTATGTACGGAAGAAAATTCTGAGTCAGTTTAATCATTCGACCTTTAGATTTCAAAGATTTTAGATCAATAATTACTAAGGTGCATTTTTTGTTTTTATTATAATTAAGACACCGATCAACAGAGATCCGATAGTATATTGGCGAGAGCGTTGGGCTTCCATGAGTGTCGCCCTGGGTTCAAATCCCAGCCGGAAAGGTAATCTTAAATGCAAATATTTTTTTCTAATTTTATAATTCTTTTTTTTTATTTTTCCCTTTTGCGAAGTCAGTCAGTCAGTCTGACAGTCAATCAGTCAAGCACTCAGTCATTCAGTCTCAGTCAGTCAGTCCAGTCAGTCAGTCAAGCAGTCAGTCATTTAGTCTCAGTCAGTCAGTCATTCAGTCAGTCAGTCAGTCAGGCAGTCAGTCAGTCGGTCAGTCCTGTGCAGTCAGTTAGTCACTAAAGCAGTCAGTCAGTCTCAGTCAGTCAGTCAGTCAGTCAGTCCAGTCCAGTCTCAGTCAGTCAGTCAGTCAGTCTCGGTCAGTCAGTCAGTCAGTCATTCAGTCAGTCAGTCAGTCAGGCAGTCAGTCAGTCGGTCAGCCTTATTCAGTCAGTCTGTCAGTCAGTCAGTCAGTCAGCCTTATTCAGTCAGTCTGTCAGTCATCCTTATTCAGTCAGTCTGTCAGTCAGTCAGTCGGTCAGTCCTGTCCAGTCAGTTAGTCAGTCAAGCAGTCAGTCAGGTAGTCAAGCAGTCAGTCAGTCAGTGTCAGTCAGTCATTTAGTCATTCAGTCAGTCAGTGAAATAGCCAGTCAGAGAGTCAAGCAGTCAGTCAGTCAGTCTCAGTCAGTCAGTTAGTCAGTCAGTCAGTCAGTCAGTCAGTCAGTCCAGTCTCAGTCAGTCAGGCAGTTAGTCAGTCAGTCTCGGTCAGTCAGTGAGTCAGTCAGTCTCGGTCAGTCAGTCAGTGAGTCAGTCTGTCAGTCAGGCAGTATCAGTCAGGCAGTAAGACTCCGCTCGACAGAACTCCGATAGCCTAATGGCTAGACCGCTGGTCTTCCAAGCGAGTGGCCTGGGTTTGAGTCCCAGCCGGAGCGAATATCTTCAATGTATATATTTCTTTTCTAATTTGAAAATTCTTTTTTTTTCAATTTCTTTCCTTTGCAATTATTGATTATTTATGTAGGGAAGAAAATTCTGAGTCAGTTTAATTTTTCGACACGAAGATTTCAAAGTGTTTAAATAAACAATTACCAAGGTGCATTTTTTGTTTTTATTATATTTAAAACTCCCACCGACAGAGCTCCCATAGACTAATGGCTAGAGTGTTAGGCTTCCAAGCGAGTGGCCCTGGGTTCGAGTCCCAGCCTGAACGAAAATCTTCAATGTATACTTTTAGTTTCTAATTTGAAATTTCTTCTTCTTTTTTTTTTAATTTTTCTCTTTTGCGAATATTGATTATTTATGTAGGGAGAAAAATTCTGAGTCAGTTTAATTATTCGACCCGTAAATTTCAAAGTGTTTGAATCAATAATTACCAAGGTGCATTTTTTGTTTTTATTATATTTAAGACTTCCATCGACAGAGCTCCGATAGCCTAATGGCTAGACCGTTGGGTTCCAAGCGCGTGGTACTGGGTTCGAGTCCCGGCCGGAACGAAAATCTTCCATGTATATATTTCTCTTCTAATTTGAAGATTCTTTTTTTTTCAATTTCTTTCTTTTGCAAATATGGATTATTTATGTACGGAAGAAAATTCTGAGTCAGTTTAATCATTCGACCTTTAGATTTCAAAGATTTTAGATCAATAATTACTAAGGTGCATTTTTTGTTTTTATTATAATTAAGACACCGATCAACAGAGATCCGATAGTATATTGGCGAGAGCGTTGGGCTTCCATGAGTGTCGCCCTGGGTTCAAATCCCAGCCGGAAAGGTAATCTTAAATGCAAATATTTTTTTCTAATTTTATAATTCTTTTTTTTTTATTTTTCCCTTTTGCGAAGTCAGTCAGTCAGTCTGACAGTCAATCAGTCAAGCACTCAGTCATTCAGTCTCAGTCAGTCAGTCCAGTCAGTCAGTCAAGCAGTCAGTCATTTAGTCTCAGTCAGTCAGTCATTCAGTCAGTCAGTCAGTCAGGCAGTCAGTCAGTCGGTCAGTCCTGTGCAGTCAGTTAGTCACTAAAGCAGTCAGTCAGTCTCAGTCAGTCAGTCAGTCAGTCAGTCCAGTCCAATCTCAGTCAGTCAGTCAGTCAGTCTCGGTCAGTCAGTCAGTCAGTCATTCAGTCAGTCAGTCAGTCAGGCAGTCAGTCAGTCGGTCAGCCTTATTCAGTCAGTCTGTCAGTCAGTCAGTCAGTCAGCCTTATTCAGTCAGTCTGTCAGTCATCCTTATTCAGTCAGTCTGTCAGTCAGTCAGTCGGTCAGTCCTGTCCAGTCAGTTAGTCAGTCAAGCAGTCAGTCAGGTAGTCAAGCAGTCAGTCAGTCAGTGTCAGTCAGTCATTTAGTCATTCAGTCAGTCAGTGAAATAGCCAGTCAGAGAGTCAAGCAGTCAGTCAGTCAGTCTCAGTCAGTCAGTTAGTCAGTCAGTCAGTCAGTCAGTCAGTCAGTCCAGTCTCAGTCAGTCAGGCAGTTAGTCAGTCAGTCTCGGTCAGTCAGTGAGTCAGTCAGTCAGTATCAGTCAGTCAGTGAGTCAGTCTGTCAGTCAGGCAGTATCAGTCAGGCAGTAAGACTCCGCTCGACAGAACTCCGATAGCCTAATGGCTAGACCGCTGGTCTTCCAAGCGAGTGGCCTGGGTTCGAGTCTCAGCCGGAGCGAATATCTTCAATGTATATATTTCTTTTCTAATTTGAAAATTCTTTTTTTTTTTCAATTTCTTTCCTTTGCAATTATTGATTATTTATGTAGGGAAGAAAATTCTGAGTCAGTTTAATTTTTCGACACGAAGATTTCAAAGTGTTTAAATAAACAATTACCAAGGTGCATTTTTTGTTTTTATTATATTTAAAACTCCCACCGACAGAGCTCCCATAGACTAATGGCTAGAGTGTTAGGCTTCCAAGCGAGTGGCCCTGGGTTCGAGTCCCAGCCTGAACGAAAATCTTCAATGTATACTTTTAGTTTCTAATTTGAAATTTCTTCTTCTTTTTTTTTAATTTTTCTCTTTTGCGAATATTGATTATTTATGTAGGGAGAAAAATTCTGAGTCAGTTTAATTATTCGACCTGTAAATTTCAAAGTGTTTGAATCAATAATTACCAAGGTGCATTTTTTGTTTTTATTATATTTAAGACTTCCATCGACAGAGCTCCGATAGCCTAATGGCTAGACCGTTGGGTTCCAAGCGCGTGGTACTGGGTTCGAGTCCCGGCCGGAACGAAAATCTTCCATGTATATATTTCTCTTCTAATTTGAAGATTCTTTTTTTTTTTCAATTTCTTTCTTTTGCAAATATGGATTATTTATGTACGGAAGAAAATTCTGAGTCAGTTTAATCATTCGACCTTTAGATTTCAAAGATTTTAGATCAATAATTACTAAGGTGCATTTTTTGTTTTTATTATAATTAAGACACCGATCAACAGAGATCCGATAGTATATTGGCGAGAGCGTTGGGCTTCCATGAGTGTCGCCCTGGGTTCAAATCCCAGCCGGAAAGGAAATCTTAAATGCAAATATTTTTTTCTAATTTTATAATTCTTTTTTTTTATTTTTCCCTTTTGCGAAGTCAGTCAGTCAGTCTGACAGTCAATCAGTCAAGCACTCAGTCATTCAGTCTCAGTCAGTCAGTCCAGTCAGTCAGTCACTCAGTCAGTCAGTTAGTCCTTCAGCCAGTCAGTCAAGCAGTCAGTCATTTAGTCTCAGTCAGTCAGTCATTCAGTCAGTCAGTCGGTCAGTCCTGTGCAGTCAGTTAGTCACTAAAGCAGTCAGTCAGTCTCAGTCAGTCAGTCAGTCAGTCAGTCCAGTCCAGTCTCAGTCAGTCAGTCAGTCAGTCTCGGTCAGTCAGTCAGTCAGTCATTCAGTCAGTCAGTCAGTCAGGCAGTCAGTCAGTCGGTCAGCCTTATTCAGTCAGTCTGTCAGTCAGTCAGTCAGTCCGCCTTATTCAGTCAGTCTGTCAGTCATCCTTATTCAGTCAGTCTGTCAGTCAGTCAGTCGGTCAGTCCTGTCCAGTCAGTTAGTCAGTCAAGCAGTCAGTCAGGTAGTCAAACAGTCAGTCAGTCAGTGTCAGTCAGTCATTTAGTCATTCAGTCAGTCAGTGAAATAGCCAGTCAGAGAGTCAAGCAGTCAGTCAGTCAGTCTCAGTCAGTCAGTTAGTCAGTCAGTCAGTCAGTCAGTCCAGTCTCAGTCAGTCAGGCAGTTAGTCAGTCAGTCTCGGTCAGTCAGTGAGTCAGTCAGTCAGTATCAGTCAGTCAGTGAGTCAGTCTGTCAGTCAGGCAGTATCAGTCAGGCAGTAAGACTCCGCTCGACAGAACTCCGATAGCCTAATGGCTAGACCGCTGGTCTTCCAAGCGAGTGGCCTGGGTTCGAGTCTCAGCCGGAGCGAATATCTTCAATGTATATATTTCTTTTCTAATTTGAAAATTCTTTTTTTTTTCAATTTCTTTCCTTTGCAATTATTGATTATTTATGTAGGGAAGAAAATTCTGAGTCAGTTTAATTTTTCGACACGAAGATTTCAAAGTGTTTAAATAAACAATTACCAAGGTGCATTTTTTGTTTTTATTATATTTAAAACTCCCACCGACAGAGCTCCCATAGACTAATGGCTAGAGTGTTAGTCTTCCAAGCGAGTGGCCCTGGGTTCGAGTCCCAGCCTGAACGAAAATCTTCAATGTATACTTTTAGTTTCTAATTTGAAATTTCTTCTTCTTTTTTTTTAATTTTTCTCTTTTGCGAATATTGATTATTTATGTAGGGAGAAAAATTCTGAGTCAGTTTAATTATTCGACCTGTAAATTTCAAAGTGTTTGAATCAATAATTACCAAGGTGCATTTTTTGTTTTTATTATATTTAAGACTTCCATCGACAGAGCTCCGATAGCCGAATGGCTAGACCGTTGGGTTCCAAGCGCGTGGTACTGGGTTCGAGTCCCGGCCGGAAGGAAAATCTTCCATGTATATATTTCTCTTCTAATTTGAAGATTCTTTTTTTTTTCAATTTCTTTCTTTTGCAAATATGGATTATTTATGTACGGAAGAAAATTCTGAGTCAGTTTAATCATTCGACCTTTAGATTTCAAAGATTTTAGATCAATAATTACTAAGGTGCATTTTTTGTTTTTATTATAATTAAGACACCGATCAACAGAGATCCGATAGTATATTGGCGAGAGCGTTGGGCTTCCATGAGTGTCGCCCTGGGTTCAAATCCCAGCCGGAAAGGAAATCTTAAATGCAAATATTTTTTTCTAATTTTATAATTCTTTTTTTTTATTTTTCCCTTTTGCGAAGTCAGTCAGTCAGTCTGACAGTCAATCAGTCAAGCACTCAGTCATTCAGTCTCAGTCAGTCAGTCCAGTCAGTCACTCAGTCAGTCAGTTAGTCCTTCAGCCAGTCAGTCAAGCAGTCAGTCATTTATTCTCAGTCAGTCAGTCATTCAGTCAGTCAGTCAGTCAGGCAGTCAGTCAGTCAGTCAGTCGGTCAGTCCTGTGCAGTCAGTTAGTCACTAAAGCAGTCAGTCAGTCTCAGTCAGTCAGTCAGTCAGTCAGTCCAGTCCAGTCTCGGTCAGTCAGTCAGTCAGTCATTCAGTCAGTCAGTCAGTCAGGCAGTCAGTCAGTCGGTCAGCCTTATTCAGTCAGTCTGTCAGTCAGTCAGTCAGTCAGCCTTATTCAGTCAGTCTGTCAGTCATCCTTATTCAGTCAGTCTGTCAGTCAGTCAGTCGGTCAGTCCTGTCCAGTCAGTTAGTCAGTCAAGCAGTCAGTCAGGTAGTCAAGCAGTCAGTCAGTCAGTGTCAGTCAGTCATTTAGTCATTCAGTCAGTCAGTGAAATAGCCAGTCAGAGAGTCAAGCAGTCAGTCAGTCAGTCTCAGTCAGTCAGTTAGTCAGTCAGTCAGTCAGTCAGTCAGTCAGTCCATTCTCAGTCAGTCAGGCAGTTAGTCAGTCAGTCTCGGTCAGTCAGTGAGTCAGTCAGTCAGTATCAGTCAGTCAGTGAGTCAGTCTGTCAGTCAGGCAGTATCAGTCAGGCAGTAAGACTCCGCTCGACAGAACTCCGATAGCCTAATGGCTAGACCGCTGGTCTTCCAAGCGAGTGGCCTGGGTTCGAGTCCCAGCCGGAGCGAATATCTTCAATTTATATATTTCTTTTCTAATTTGAAAATTCTTTTTTTTTCAATTTCTTTCCTTTGCAATTATTGATTATTTATGTAGGGAAGAAAATTCTGAGTCAGTTTAATTTTTCGACACGAAGATTTCAAAGTGTTTAAATAAACAATTACCAAGGTGCATTTTTTGTTTTTATTATATTTAAAACTCCCACCGACAGAGCTCCCATAGACTAATGGCTAGAGTGTTAGTCTTCCAAGCGAGTGGCCCTGGGTTCGAGTCCCAGCCTGAACGAAAATCTTCAATGTATACTTTTAGTTTCTAATTTGAAATTTCTTCTTCTTTTTTTTTAATTTTTCTCTTTTGCGAATATTGATTATTTATGTAGGGAGAAAAATTCTGAGTCAGTTTAATTATTCGACCTGTAAATTTCAAAGTGTTTGAATCAATAATTACCAAGGTGCATTTTTTGTTTTTATTATATTTAAGACTTCCATCGACAGAGCTCCGATAGCCGAATGGCTAGACCGTTGGGTTCCAAGCGCGTGGTACTGGGTTCGAGTCCCGGCCGGAAGGAAAATCTTCCATGTATATATTTCTCTTCTAATTTGAAGATTCTTTTTTTTTTTCAATTTCTTTCTTTTGCAAATATGGATTATTTATGTACGGAAGAAAATTCTGAGTCAGTTTAATCATTCGACCTTTAGATTTCAAAGATTTTAGATCAATAATTACTAAGGTGCATTTTTTGTTTTTATTATAATTAAGACACCGATCAACAGAGATCCGATAGTATATTGGCGAGAGCGTTGGGCTTCCATGAGTGTCGCCCTGGGTTCAAATCCCAGCCGGAAAGGAAATCTTAAATGCAAATATTTTTTTCTAATTTTATAATTCTTTTTTTTTATTTTTCCCTTTTGCGAAGTCAGTCAGTCAGTCTGACAGTCAATCAGTCAAGCACTCAGTCATTCAGTCTCAGTCAGTCAGTCCAGTCAGTCAGTCACTCAGTCAGTCAGTTAGTCCTTCAGCCAGTCAGTCAAGCAGTCAGTCATTTAGTCTCAGTCAGTCAGTCATTCAGTCAGTCAGTCAGTCAGGCAGTCAGTCAGTTAGTCAGTCGGTCAGTCCTGTGCAGTCAGTTAGTCACTAAAGCAGTCAGTCAGTCTCAGTCAGTCAGTCAGTCAGTCAGTCCAGTCCAGTCTCGGTCAGTCAGTCAGTCAGTCTCGGTCAGTCAGTCAGTCAGTCATTCAGTCAGTCAGTCAGTCAGGCAGTCAGTCAGTCGGTCAGCCTTATTCAGTCAGTCTGTCAGTCAGTCAGTCAGTCAGCCTTATTCAGTCAGTCTGTCAGTCATCCTTATTCAGTCAGTCTGTCAGTCAGTCAGTCGGTCAGTCCTGTCCAGTCAGTTAGTCAGTCAAGCAGTCAGTCAGGTAGTCAAGCAGTCAGTCAGTCAGTGTCAGTCAGTCATTTAGTCATTCAGTCAGTCAGTGAAATAGCCAGTCAGAGAGTCAAGCAGTCAGTCAGTCAGTCTCAGTCAGTCAGTTAGTCAGTCAGTCAGTCAGTCAGTCCAGTCTCAGTCAGTCAGGCAGTTAGTCAGTCAGTCTCGGTCAGTCAGTGAGTCAGTCAGTCAGTATCAGTCAGTCAGTGAGTCAGTCTGTCAGTCAGGCAGTATCAGTCAGGCAGTAAGACTCCGCTCGACAGAACTCCGATAGCCTAATGGCTAGACCGCTGGTCTTCCAAGCGAGTGGCCTGGGTTCGAGTCTCAGCCGGAGCGAATATCTTCAATGTATATATTTCTTTTCTAATTTGAAAATTCTTTTTTTTTTCAATTTCTTTCCTTTGCAATTATTGATTATTTATGTAGGGAAGAAAATTCTGAGTCAGTTTAATTTTTCGACACGAAGATTTCAAAGTGTTTAAATAAACAATTACCAAGGTGCATTTTTTGTTTTTATTATATTTAAAACTCCCACCGACAGAGCTCCCATAGACTAATGGCTAGAGTGTTAGTCTTCCAAGCGAGTGGCCCTGGGTTCGAGTCCCAGCCTGAACGAAAATCTTCAATGTATACTTTTAGTTTCTAATTTGAAATTTCTTCTTCTTTTTTTTTTAATTTTTCTCTTTTGCGAATATTGATTATTTATGTAGGGAGAAAAATTCTGAGTCAGTTTAATTATTCGACCTGTAAATTTCAAAGTGTTTGAATCAATAATTACCAAGGTGCATTTTTTGTTTTTATTATATTTAAGACTTCCATCGACAGAGCTCCGATAGCCTAATGGCTAGACCGTTGGGTTCCAAGCGCGTGGTACTGGGTTCGAGTCCCGGCCGGAAGGAAAATCTTCCATGTATATATTTCTCTTCTAATTTGAAGATTCTTTTTTTTTTCAATTTCTTTCTTTTGCAAATATGGATTATTTATGTACGGAAGAAAATTCTGAGTCAGTTTAATCATTCGACCTTTAGATTTCAAAGATTTTAGATCAATAATTACTAAGGTGCATTTTTTGTTTTTATTATAATTAAGACACCGATCAACAGAGATCCGATAGTATATTGGCGAGAGCGTTGGGCTTCCATGAGTGTCGCCCTTGGTTCAAATCCCAGCCGGAAAGGAAATCTTAAATGCAAATATTTTTTTCTAATTTTATAATTCTTTTTTTTTATTTTTCCCTTTTGCGAAGTCAGTCAGTCAGTCTGACAGTCAATCAGTCAAGCACTCAGTCATTCAGTCTCAGTCAGTCAGTCCAGTCACTCAGTCACTCAGTCAGTCAGTTAGTCCTTCAGCCAGTCAGTCAAGCAGTCAGTCATTTAGTCTCAGTCAGTCAGTCATTCAGTCAGTCAGTCAGTCAGGCAGTCAGTCAGTCAGTCAGTCGGTCAGTCCTGTGCAGTCAGTTAGTCACTAAAGCAGTCAGTCAGTCTCAGTCAGTCAGTCAGTCAGTCAGTCCAGTCCAGTCTCGGTCAGTCAGTCAGTCAGTCTCGGTCAGTCAGTCAGTCATTCAGTCAGTCAGTCAGTCAGGCAGTCAGTCAGTCGGTCAGCCTTATTCAGTCAGTCTGTCAGTCAGTCAGTCAGTCAGCCTTATTCAGTCAGTCTGTCAGTCATCCTTATTCAGTCAGTCTGTCAGTCATCCTTATTCAGTCAGTCTGTCAGTCAGTCAGTCGGTCAGTCCTGTCCAGTCAGTTAGTCAGTCAAGCAGTCAGTCAGGTAGTCAAGCAGTCAGTCAGTCAGTGTCAGTCAGTCATTTAGTCATTCAGTCAGTCAGTGAAATAGCCAGTCAGAGAGTCAAGCAGTCAGTCAGTCAGTCTCAGTCAGTCAGTTAGTCAGTCAGTCAGTCAGTCAGTCAGTCAGTCCATTCTCAGTCAGTCAGGCAGTTAGTCAGTCAGTCTCGGTCAGTCAGTGAGTCAGTCAGTCAGTATCAGTCAGTCAGTGAGTCAGTCTGTCAGTCAGGCAGTATCAGTCAGGCAGTAAGACTCCGCTCGACAGAACTCCGATAGCCTAATGGCTAGACCGCTGGTCTTCCAAGCGAGTGGCCTGGGTTCGAGTCCCAGCCGGAGCGAATATCTTCAATTTATATATTTCTTTTCTAATTTGAAAATTCTTTTTTTTTTCAATTTCTTTCCTTTGCAATTATTGATTATTTATGTAGGGAAGAAAATTCTGAGTCAGTTTAATTTTTCGACACGAAGATTTCAAAGTGTTTAAATAAACAATTACCAAGGTGCATTTTTTGTTTTTATTATATTTAAAACTCCCACCGACAGAGCTCCCATAGACTAATGGCTAGAGTGTTAGGCTTCCAAGCGAGTGGCCCTGGGTTCGAGTCCCAGCCTGAACGAAAATCTTCAATGTATACTTTTAGTTTCTAATTTGAAATTTCTTCTTCTTTTTTTTTTTAATTTTTCTCTTTTGCGAATATTGATTATTTATGTAGGGAGAAAAATTCTGAGTCAGTTTAATTATTCGACCTGTAAATTTCAAAGTGTTTGAATCAATAATTACCAAGGTGCATTTTTTGTTTTTATTATATTTAAGACTTCCATCGACAGAGCTCCGATAGCCGAATGGCTAGACCGTTGGGTTCCAAGCGCGTGGTACTGGGTTCGAGTCCCGGCCGGAAGGAAAATCTTCCATGTATATATTTCTCTTCTAATTTGAAGATTCTTTTTTTTTTCAATTTCTTTCTTTTGCAAATATGGATTATTTATGTACGGAAGAAAATTCTGAGTCAGTTTAATCATTCGACCTTTAGATTTCAAAGATTTTAGATCAATAATTACTAAGGTGCATTTTTTGTTTTTATTATAATTAAGACACCGATCAACAGAGATCCGATAGTATATTGGCGAGAGCGTTGGGCTTCCATGAGTGTCGCCCTGGGTTCAAATCCCAGCCGGAAAGGAAATCTTAAATGCAAATATTTTTTTCTAATTTTATAATTCTTTTTTTTTATTTTTCCCTTTTGCGAAGTCAGTCAGTCAGTCTGACAGTCAATCAGTCAAGCACTCAGTCATTCAGTCTCAGTCAGTCAGTCCAGTCAGTCAGTCACTCAGTCAGTCAGTTAGTCCTTCAGCCAGTCAGTCAAGCAGTCAGTCATTTAGTCTCAGTCAGTCAGTCATTCAGTCAGTCAGTCAGTCAGGCAGTCAGTCAGTCAGTCAGTCGGTCAGTCCTGTGCAGTCAGTTAGTCACTAAAGCAGTCAGTCAGTCTCAGTCAGTCAGTCAGTCAGTCAGTCCAGTCCAGTCTCGGTCAGTCAGTCAGTCAGTCTCGGTCAGTCAGTCAGTCAGTCATTCAGTCAGTCAGTCAGTCAGGCAGTCAGTCAGTCGGTCAGCCTTATTCAGTCAGTCTGTCAGTCAGTCAGTCAGTCAGCCTTATTCAGTCAGTCTGTCAGTCATCCTTATTCAGTCAGTCTGTCAGTCAGTCAGTCGGTCAGTCCTGTCCAGTCAGTTAGTCAGTCAAGCAGTCAGTCAGGTAGTCAAGCAGTCAGTCAGTCAGTGTCAGTCAGTCATTTAGTCATTCAGTCAGTCAGTGAAATAGCCAGTCAGAGAGTCAAGCAGTCAGTCAGTCAGTCTCAGTCAGTCAGTTAGTCAGTCAGTCAGTCAGTCAGTCCAGTCTCAGTCAGTCAGGCAGTTAGTCAGTCAGTCTCGGTCAGTCAGTGAGTCAGTCAGTCAGAATCAGTCAGTCAGTGAGTCAGTCTGTCAGTCAGGCAGTATCAGTCAGGCAGTAAGACTCCGCTCGACAGAACTCCGATAGCCTAATGGCTAGACCGCTGGTCTTCCAAGCGAGTGGCCTGGGTTCGAGTCTCAGCCGGAGCGAATATCTTCAATGTATATATTTCTTTTCTAATTTGAAAATTCTTTTTTTTTTCAATTTCTTTCCTTTGCAATTATTGATTATTTATGTAGGGAAGAAAATTCTGAGTCAGTTTAATTTTTCGACACGAAGATTTCAAAGTGTTTAAATAAACAATTACCAAGGTGCATTTTTTGTTTTTATTATATTTAAAACTCCCACCGACAGAGCTCCCATAGACTAATGGCTAGAGTGTTAGTCTTCCAAGCGAGTGGCCCTGGGTTCGAGTCCCAGCCTGAACGAAAATCTTCAATGTATACTTTTAGTTTCTAATTTGAAATTTCTTCTTCTTTTTTTTTTAATTTTTCTCTTTTGCGAATATTGATTATTTATGTAGGGAGAAAAATTCTGAGTCAGTTTAATTATTCGACCTGTAAATTTCAAAGTGTTTGAATCAATAATTACCAAGGTGCATTTTTTGTTTTTATTATATTTAAGACTTCCATCGACAGAGCTCCGATAGCCTAATGGCTAGACCGTTGGGTTCCAAGCGCGTGGTACTGGGTTCGAGTCCCGGCCGGAAGGAAAATCTTCCATGTATATATTTCTCTTCTAATTTGAAGATTCTTTTTTTTTTCAATTTCTTTCTTTTGCAAATATGGATTATTTATGTACGGAAGAAAATTCTGAGTCAGTTTAATCATTCGACCTTTAGATTTCAAAGATTTTAGATCAATAATTACTAAGGTGCATTTTTTGTTTTTATTATAATTAAGACACCGATCAACAGAGATCCGATAGTATATTGGCGAGAGCGTTGGGCTTCCATGAGTGTCGCCCTTGGTTCAAATCCCAGCCGGAAAGGAAATCTTAAATGCAAATATTTTTTTCTAATTTTATAATTCTTTTTTTTTATTTTTCCCTTTTGCGAAGTCAGTCAGTCAGTCTGACAGTCAATCAGTCAAGCACTCAGTCATTCAGTCTCAGTCAGTCAGTCCAGTCACTCAGTCACTCAGTCAGTCAGTTAGTCCTTCAGCCAGTCAGTCAAGCAGTCAGTCAGTCAGTCAGGCAGTCAGTCAGTCGGTCAGTCCTGTGCAGTCAGTTAGTCACTAAAGCAGTCAGTCAGTCTCAGTCAGTCAGTCAGTCAGTCAGTCCAGTCCAGTCTCAGTCAGTCAGTCAGTCAGTCTCGGTCAGTCAGTCAGTCAGTCATTCAGTCAGTCAGTCAGTCAGGCAGTCAGTCAGTAGGTCAGCCTTATTCAGTCAGTCTGTCAGTCAGTCAGTCAGTCAGCCTTATTCAGTCAGTCTGTCAGTCATCCTTATTCAGTCAGTCTGTCAGTCAGTCAGTCGGTCAGTCCTGTCCAGTCAGTTAGTCAGTCAAGCAGTCAGTCAGGTAGTCAAGCAGTCAGTCAGTCAGTGTCAGTCAGTCATTTAGTCATTCAGTCAGTCAGTGAAATAGCCAGTCAGAGAGTCAAGCAGTCAGTCAGTCAGTCTCAGTCAGTCAGTTAGTCAGTCAGTCAGTCAGTCAGTCAGTCAGTCCAGTCTCAGTCAGTCAGGCAGTTAGTCAGTCAGTCTCGGTCAGTCAGTGAGTCAGTCAGTCAGTATCAGTCAGTCAGTGAGTCAGTCTGTCAGTCAGGCAGTATCAGTCAGGCAGTAAGACTCCGCTCGACAGAACTCCGATAGCCTAATGGCTAGACCGCTGGTCTTCCAAGCGAGTGGCCTGGGTTCGAGTCCCAGCCGGAGCGAATATCTTCAATGTATATATTTCTTTTCTAATTTGAAAATTCTTTTTTTTTTCAATTTCTTTCCTTTGCAATTATTGATTATTTATGTAGGGAAGAAAATTCTGAGTCAGTTTAATTTTTCGACACGAAGATTTCAAAGTGTTTAAATAAACAATTACCAAGGTGCATTTTTTGTTTTTATTATATTTTAAACTCCCACCGACAGAGCTCCCATAGACTAATGGCTAGAGTGTTAGGCTTCCAAGCGAGTGGCCCTGGGTTCGAGTCCCAGCCTGAACGAAAATCTTCAATGTATACTTTTAGTTTCTAATTTGAAATTTCTTCTTCTTTTTTTTTAATTTTTCTCTTTTGCGAATATTGATTATTTATGTAGGGAGAAAAATTCTGAGTCAGTTTAATTATTCGACCTGTAAATTTCAAAGTGTTTGAATCAATAATTACCAAGGTGCATTTTTTGTTTTTATTATATTTAAGACTACCATCGACAGAGCTCCGATAGCCTAATGGCTAGACCGTTGGGTTCCAAGCGCGTGGTACTGGGTTCGAGTCCCGGCCGGAACGAAAATCTTCCATGTATATATTTCTCTTCTAATTTGAAGATTCTTTTTTTTTTCAATTTCTTTCTTTTGCAAATATGGATTATTTATGTACGGAAGAAAATTCTGAGTCAGTTTAATCATTCGACCTTTAGATTTCAAAGATTTTAGATCAATAATTACTAAGGTGCATTTTTTGTTTTTATTATAATTAAGACACCGATCAACAGAGATCCGATAGTATATTGGCGAGAGCGTTGGGCTTCCATGAGTGTCGCCCTGGGTTCAAATCCCAGCCGGAAAGGAAATCTTAAATGCAAATATTTTTTTCTAATTTTATAATTCTTTTTTTTTTATTTTTCCCTTTTGCGAAGTCAGTCAGTCAGTCTGACAGTCAATCAGTCAAGCACTCAGTCATTCAGTCTCAGTCAGTCAGTCCAGTCAGTCAGTCACTCAGTCAGTCAGTTAGTCCTTCAGCCAGTCAGTCAAGCAGTCAGTCATTTAGTCTCAGTCAGTCAGTCATTCAGTCAGTCAGTCAGTCAGGCAGTCAGTCAGTCAGTCAGTCGGTCAGTCCTGTGCAGTCAGTTAGTCACTAAAGCAGTCAGTCAGTCTCAGTCAGTCAGTCAGTCAGTCAGTCCAGTCCAGTCTCAGTCAGTCAGTAAGTCAGTCTCGGTCAGTCAGTCAGTCAGTCATTCAGTCAGTCAGTCAGTCAGGCAGTCAGTCAGTCGGTCAGCCTTATTCAGTCAGTCTGTCAGTCAGTCAGTCAGTCCGCCTTATTCAGTCAGTCTGTCAGTCATCCTTATTCAGTCAGTCTGTCAGTCAGTCAGTCGGTCAGTCCTGTCCAGTCAGTTAGTCAGTCAAGCAGTCAGTCAGGTAGTCAAGCAGTCAGTCAGTCAGTGTCAGTCAGTCATTTAGTCATTCAGTCAGTCAGTGAAATAGCCAGTCAGAGAGTCAAGCAGTCAGTCAGTCAGTCTCAGTCAGTCAGTTAGTCAGTCAGTCAGTCAGTCAGTCAGTCACTCCAGTCTCAGTCAGTCAGGCAGTTAGTCAGTCAGTCTCGGTCAGTCAGTGAGTCAGTCAGTCAGTATCAGTCAGTCAGTGAGTCAGTCTGTCAGTCAGGCAGTATCAGTCAGGCAGTAAGACTCCGCTCGACAGAACTCCGATAGCCTAATGGCTAGACCGCTGGTCTTCCAAGCGAGTGGCCTGGGTTCGAGTCTCAGCCGGAGCGAATATCTTCAATGTATATATTTCTTTTCTAATTTGAAAATTCTTTTTTTTTTCAATTTCTTTCCTTTGCAATTATTTATTATTTATGTAGGGAAGAAAATTCTGAGTCAGTTTAATTTTTCGACACGAAGATTTCAAAGTGTTTAAATAAACAATTACCAAGGTGCATTTTTTGTTTTTATTATATTTAAAACTCCCACCGACAGAGCTCCCATAGACTAATGGCTAGAGTGTTAGTCTTCCAAGCGAGTGGCCCTGGGTTCGAGTCCCAGCCTGAACGAAAATCTTCAATGTATACTTTTAGTTTCTAATTTGAAATTTCTTCTTCTTTTTTTTTTAATTTTTCTCTTTTGCGAATATTGATTATTTATGTAGGGAGAAAAATTCTGAGTCAGTTTAATTATTCGACCTGTAAATTTCAAAGTGTTTGAATCAATAATTACCAAGGTGCATTTTTTGTTTTTATTATATTTAAGACTTCCATCGACAGAGCTCCGATAGCCTAATGGCTAGACCGTTGGGTTCCAAGCGCGTGGTACTGGGTTCGAGTCCCGGCCGGAAGGAAAATCTTCCATGTATATATTTCTCTTCTAATTTGAAGATTCTTTTTTTTTTCAATTTCTTTCTTTTGCAAATATGGATTATTTATGTACGGAAGAAAATTCTGAGTCAGTTTAATCATTCGACCTTTAGATTTCAAAGATTTTAGATCAATAATTACTAAGGTGCATTTTTTGTTTTTATTATAATTAAGACACCGATCAACAGAGATCCGATAGTATATTGGCGAGAGCGTTAGGCTTCCATGAGTGTCGCCCTGGGTTCAAATCCCAGCCGGAAAGGAAATCTTAAATGCAAATATTTTTTTCTAATTTTATAATTCTTTTTTTTTATTTTTCCCTTTTGCGAAGTCAGTCAGTCAGTCTGACAGTCAATCAGTCAAGCACTCAGTCATTCAGTCTCAGTCAGTCAGTCCAGTCAGTCAGTCACTCAGTCAGTCAGTTAGTCCTTCAGCCAGTCAGTCAAGCAGTCAGTCATTTAGTCTCAGTCAGTCAGTCATTCAGTCAGTCAGTCAGTCAGGCAGTCAGTCAGTCAGTCAGTCGGTCAGTCCTGTGCAGTCAGTTAGTCACTAAAGCAGTCAGTCAGTCTCAGTCAGTCAGTCAGTCAGTCAGTCCAGTCCAGTCTCAGTCAGTCAGTCAGTCAGTCTCGGTCAGTCAGTCAGTCAGTCATTCAGTCAGTCAGTCAGTCAGGCAGTCAGTCAGTCGGTCAGCCTTATTCAGTCAGTCTGTCAGTCAGTCAGTCAGTCAGCCTTATTCAGTCAGTCTGTCAGTCATCCTTATTCAGTCAGTCTGTCAGTCAGTCAGTCGGTCAGTCCTGTCCAGTCAGTTAGTCAGTCAAGCAGTCAGTCAGGTAGTCAAGCAGTCAGTCAGTCATTTAGTCATTCAGTCAGTCAGTGAAATAGCCAGTCAGAGAGTCAAGCAGTCAGTCAGTCAGTCTCAGTCAGTCAGTTAGTCAGTCAGTCAGTCAGTCAGTCAGTCAGTCCAGTCTCAGTCAGTCAGGCAGTTAGTCAGTCAGTCTCGGTCAGTCAGTGAGTCAGTCAGTCAGTATCAGTCAGTCAGTGAGTCAGTCTGTCAGTCAGGCAGTATCAGTCAGGCAGTAAGACTCCGCTCGACAGAACTCCGATAGCCTAATGGCTAGACCGCTGGTCTTCCAAGCGAGTGGCCTGGGTTCGAGTCTCAGCCGGAGCGAATATCTTCAATGTATATATTTCTTTTCTAATTTGAAAATTCTTTTTTTTTTCAATTTCTTTCCTTTGCAATTATTGATTATTTATGTAGGGAAGAAAATTCTGAGTCAGTTTAATTTTTCGACACGAAGATTTCAAAGTGTTTAAATAAACAATTACCAAGGTGCATTTTTTGTTTTTATTATATTTAAAACTCCCACCGACAGAGCTCCCATAGACTAATGGCTAGAGTGTTAGGCTTCCAAGCGAGTGGCCCTGGGTTCGAGTCCCAGCCTGAACGAAAATCTTCAATGTATACTT
Organism: Uloborus diversus; assembly: GCF_026930045.1. Lineage (NCBI taxonomy): Eukaryota > Metazoa > Arthropoda > Arachnida > Araneae > Uloboridae > Uloborus > Uloborus diversus. The sequence continues at coordinate 396,598 of NW_026558549.1, read as the reverse complement.
TTAGTTTCTAATTTGAAATTTCTTCTTCTTTTTTTTTTAATTTTTCTCTTTTGCGAATATTGATTATTTATGTAGGGAGAAAAATTCTGAGTCAGTTTAATTATTCGACCTGTAAATTTCAAAGTGTTTGAATCAATAATTACCAAGGTGCATTTTTTGTTTTTATTATATTTAAGACTTCCATCGACAGAGCTCCGATAGCCTAATGGCTAGACCGTTGGGTTCCAAGCGCGTGGTACTGGGTTCGAGTCCCGGCCGGAACGAAAATCTTCCATGTATATATTTCTCTTCTAATTTGAAGATTCTTTTTTTTTTCAATTTCTTTCTTTTGCAAATATGGATTATTTATGTACGGAAGAAAATTCTGAGTCAGTTTAATCATTCGACCTTTAGATTTCAAAGATTTTAGATCAATAATTACTAAGGTGCATTTTTTGTTTTTATTATAATTAAGACACCGATCAACAGAGATCCGATAGTATATTGGCGAGAGCGTTGGGCTTCCATGAGTGTCGCCCTGGGTTCAAATCCCAGCCGGAAAGGAAATCTTAAATGCAAATATTTTTTTCTAATTTTATAATTCTTTTTTTTTATTTTTCCCTTTTGCGAAGTCAGTCAGTCAGTCTGACAGTCAATCAGTCAAGCACTCAGTCATTCAGTCTCAGTCAGTCAGTCCAGTCAGTCAGTCACTCAGTCAGTCAGTTAGTCCTTCAGCCAGTCAGTCAAGCAGTCAGTCATTTAGTCTCAGTCAGTCAGTCATTCAGTCAGTCAGTCAGTCACGCAGTCAGTCAGTCAGTCAGTCGGTCAGTCCTGTGCAGTCAGTTAGTCACTAAAGCAGTCAGTCAGTCTCAGTCAGTCAGTCAGTCAGTCAGTCCAGTCCAGTCTCGGTCAGTCAGTCAGTCAGTCATTCAGTCAGTCAGTCAGTCAGGCAGTCAGTCAGTCGGTCAGCCTTATTCAGTCAGTCTGTCAGTCAGTCAGTCAGTCAGCCTTATTCAGTCAGTCTGTCAGTCATCCTTATTCAGTCAGTCTGTCAGTCAGTCAGTCGGTCAGTCCTGTCCAGTCAGTTAGTCAGTCAAGCAGTCAGTCAGGTAGTCAAGCAGTCAGTCAGTCAGTGTCAGTCAGTCATTTAGTCATTCAGTCAGTCAGTGAAATAGCCAGTCAGAGAGTCAAGCAGTCAGTCAGTCAGTCTCAGTCAGTCAGTTAGTCAGTCAGTCAGTCAGTCAGTCAGTCAGTCCATTCTCAGTCAGTCAGGCAGTTAGTCAGTCAGTCTCGGTCAGTCAGTGAGTCAGTCAGTCAGTATCAGTAAGTCAGTGAGTCAGTCTGTCAGTCAGGCAGTATCAGTCAGGCAGTAAGACTCCGCTCGACAGAACTCCGATAGCCTAATGGCTAGACCGCTGGTCTTCCGAGCGAGTGGCCTGGGTTCGAGTTCCAGCCGGAGCGAATATCTTCAATTTATATATTTCTTTTCTAATTTGAAAATTCTTTTTTTTTTCAATTTCTTTCCTTTGCAATTATTGATTATTTATGTAGGGAAGAAAATTCTGAGTCAGTTTAATTTTTCGACACGAAGATTTCAAAGTGTTTAAATAAACAATTACCAAGGTGCATTTTTTGTTTTTATTATATTTAACTTACCGGCGGTTTTGCACGTCTTATCACGCCGTAGCAAGATCACGTCGCTAGCGTTTTACACGTATTTTTCTGACACTAAATTTTCGTTGTCAAATGGTCCAAGGCGTAGAATCCTGCGTTTCCTTTCCCCTCTCCTGAGAGCGGCACCCCGGAGCGCACGGGCCCACCTTCTGTATTCACACATGCAAACAATACCCTTTCATCAGGTTGGGGTTTCAAGGTTCAGTGCATCCTTCTTATCAACGCAAAGATTTCTAAGCAAATCTCCTTGCTATTTATTGTAAGCATCTGCTAAAAGCAAAACTTGATTCCAAGAATGAAATATCCACTTCTCTTTCTTCTAAGCTTAAAATTTACATTTAATTAATAATTGTGCTGTAAATGGATGCAACATAATTTAATCGACGACAATGACATTCAATTACATTTCAAATAAATTAATAAATAATAGCCGTGAGATTTCAAATTGAACGAAAACAAACTAAGTATCCTTTTGGAAATAAATTTATAGCTACGGCTTTATTCGCTACTAACATATAATTTAGGAACTTTAAGTGTTATAAAATCACAATGCTGTAAAGAAAACCAAAAGTACACTTAAAAGATCAATTTTCAACTTTTATGTGCACTTACGTCGCGTTTTACGCACATTTAGGCAGATGTTGTACTCAAAACATTATAAAAAATATAAAAAAAGTAATATTATTTCAATTTCATTTACTCTAACTGATTGGCCTTGGGTTTCGGTCGCAAATTTCAATCATTAATATCAGAAACATTTTAAATTCACCGATTCTGTCTAATACTTCAGCTTATAATTATTTTAATCACAAAGAAAAACAAACATTTATCTCTTAGCATACAATTTCAATTCTGTATGAATAAAAAAAAAACTAAATAAACAATATATAGTAAGAGCAAAAATTTTGCACAACACCAGGCAGCTATTGTGTTAACATTTATACAAAAAAAAAAAAAAAAAACTTCAGTTGTTAGCAAAGAACAATAATAATATTTTTTTTATTGTTATTAAAAATGGAAAAGTATATGAAAATGAATAGTTTCCAAAAAAAAAAAAAATCAAAAATTGAATTGTTTATTGCTTTTTCTTTTCAATAAAAAATAAAGAGCCTCGGAATTTTTTTTCATTGAGAGGGGGGAGAAATTCAGAAGAATGGGACCTGACTCTTAGTAAAGGAAATTTCTATGGAGTTGCTTAAGTTCTACAGTATTTTGTAAGAAGATGGAAATGGGGAAATGGTTAAGTGAGAATTTATAACTATTCTTTTATGTAAAAAAAAGGAATAATAATAAATAGAGAAAAATAAATAAAAGTTTAAACCGTTTTATAATTAAAATAAAACTTCAGCAGAGCTTAACTATTTGTACTTTATTAAGCAACAAATATAGAATTTTCATTGATCTCAATTTGCCCAGAGCCTGATATTTATCTAAAATCACTATTTAATCTGTGCGATTGCTTGATACAAGTCATATGATCTTTCAATTCCTTGGAACAATTTAAGCAAAAATAATTATAAAACCTTGATTTTTATAGAAAAATCATCGGAAATTCAGCCATAATTTTTGACTCAAAAAAAAAAAAAATAATAAATAAATTCTCAAAAACTTCAATTATTTTGAAAAATTAACCTTCTTCTACACTTTCGCATAAGAAAATCTTTAATGCCATTACAATAAAAATTAGCTATCATCCAAATATCTTTTCATTTTAAGCAATCCAGAAATATGATTGTGTGTTGATAAAAGGTTTGCAAAATGTGGAACCCCCCCCCCTACACACACACAACACATCCTAGTTCTAAGAAAATATATCTCAATTTACTCTGCAGTTCATTATGGAATTTGGATTTTTCAAAGACGAGCCTTTTTACTCAACTTTGAACGCTTAGATACCAAGTTACGAATGAAATTGCATTCCGGTAAATGGGTCTCTTAGTGAAAAAAGCGATAAATAGTTGATTTGAGGGAATATTTTACATTTCAATGGAATTTTTCTTGTAACAAGTTTTTTTTAATTTATTTATTTATTTATTTATTTTTTGGTTATTCATCTGGCAGATTTTTCTGAAAAGTAAATGGAACTTTCATTATATCGCGCGTTTAAATGAATAGCGCTTTTAATTAGTCTAATGAAAATTGAAAGGTAATCGGAGAAAATTGAAATCGAAAAGTCATCATATTTTTCTTTTTTATTTATTTATTTATGTATGTATTTTTTTTTTTTTTACTTCTATATTTTGCTTCTTTCCCAACAAGCGCAATAAAATGACCGCCTTAGAAATTATTTGATTTGACTTTTGTTTTAGCTCCTGTTAAACGCTTTTTTTTTTTTTTTTTTTAATTTTCAAGCCACGGTTTTGCTCGTAGTAAATATCAAAGAAAAATCTCTGAGACCAATGCTTTAAGCAAAATTTTAAACGATCAAAAAATAAAAAGATTAGTAAATAATAATAATGACAATATGTTGAAAAAAAGAAAACCATGTAACCAACGGAAGAAATTCTAGCAGAAATTTTATTCCAAAAACATATTGTACTACACTCATGGCATTGATCTGGAAGATACACTATTTTTAGTTTTACGAAAAAGAGCTTTTGCCCTTGATAGCTTCAAGGACACATTTTATTTACGGGTATGCAACATTATGCATCATAAAAAACAATTTTTAAAATTTGAAAGAAGAATCTCAATGTTGCAATAGTGTTTCCACATTTTTCAAATGAGAATTTTTTGGGGAGGTTACACTGTCCTTCTGAGACCTCTCATCGAGGCGCCCCATACTAGATCCCATGTGATTGTCAGTGTTTCTTTAATAATAGCTTTGTTAAATACGCCATAATTCAGTGAATGTTAGATAGTATTTGTTTTCCGATTTTCAAACGGGATCCTAGACAGTCCCGATTTTCATTCAAAAATCCAGTGTCCCGGCCAGTTTACTTCACGTCTCGGTAAAATATAAGTTTCATTACAAAAGACCAAAAAAATATAAAAATAATTAACCGTGAAGGATTATTTAAAATAATAAATTTTTCATTTCTGTACCTCGTAGCCAGACTGACATAAGTCCAAAAGTTTGAATTTTCTGTTTATTACTGCTAGGGTTCGCCGATATATATCCGATATTTGTTCTGAAAATATCATGATATTTTGATATTTTCGATATTTATTTTTCCAACTACGGTATTTTCAGTATAAAAATTATATTAATCATAGTAATATAGCTCATTTATTATTAAAGATAACCAAAAAGTTATGCACTATACTTTTATGATGTATTATTACACATTAATATAACAAAATAATGTATTTTTTTTATTCATAAAATTATTAGTAATGTGACAATTTTAATGCATATTAAAAGTACCTAATTAAATGTTAATCATTGGTTGGAAAAAATGTCTTATGACTGTGCCCCTGACTGTTGCATATTGTTTTTTCTGAATCATATAACTGTTTAAAAGTAGCTAACAGAAGACAAATGAGTAAAACAGCTAACGCTATATTAACTCTATTAAAATTGACTAAAATGTAAAATGGAAATTAGATATGAATAATTAAAGAAACCTTAATTTTAAGTCTGCATATTATAATAATAAATAAAGAGTGATTTGAGGATGCATTTACTATTTTGAAGACATTAGTTTGCGTTGATTGAAAATATCGGATATTTTAGATATTTTCGAAAATTGCACTCACATGACATATTTTTTTTCTCTCCTGTAAAGTAGCGTATGTGAATCACGTTAGTTTAGCACTGAGGTACAGATTTGTAATTTATGACCTATAAAATTACTATCGGATTAGCTTGTAAGGAATTTTACAAAAAGATTTAAAACAAAAAAGACTTTCTAAAAAAGTCCTAGCCAATGCAATAAACATGTAAATATTGTTCAAAATTCATTTTCTCATTTCTTGCTAAAGTAACTTCAAAAGATTAACGTTTACAAAATAAATAGTTTAAAGTATTTGCTTGCGTCATGTATCATTTATTATTCCTGGTTTAGGCTGATAATTAGTAATCATTTATCCATAGCATTGAGAATAAACTACCTTCTAAAACACTCTGAAAACCAGCCGGGGTGTGTACCTTTTGAAATACCCACGGTGGGGGGTCCTGGTTGAACATTTCGGAAATAAGGCAAGCCTAGGTATACCGCTATTACGATCACTTAGTCTCAAATATGGCAATATTCGAAACATAAAAATGCACAAATAAAGAAATAAATATACATATACAAACATAGTATGTAAAAAGGATGCATAGATGTATAAATTTGCAGTGCTTTTTTCCCCCAGCGTCAAAAGAGAAACAACGAATTGCTATTGCGCGGAAGGGGGGAGGGAATTCCTTTATTGCTTTCTATTATTACGTATCATTTCAGGTTATGCAAAACATTACAATCATAACTAAATGCATGTAGCTATTTCGTATTGAAATAACTTGTTCCAAATATTGTTTTATAAATGTTGAATATGAGTAGTTAAATTCAATAATAAAATATGTGAATAGTAATTTAAAGCAGTAGTAGGAGATAGCAATTCCAGAGATTTAAAATCTGAATTATTACTTCATAAATATTACAGAAAGTTGTGATTAGTAAAACGCGACTGGCTGAAAGGAATTCAACTCGTTTGCTACACGTGTTGAGGGGAGAAATGGGCGGGACGAACCTTGGCAGCATGTCTGGAGGAGTTCCATTCTTCCCTGCGACACGCGTTGAAAAGAAAGGGGTTGAGCTTTGACAGCACGTCCTGGGCAAAAGGGATTAAGTGCTTTTTATCTCCTTCCGAAAGGGGGAGGAAATTTCAAGATAAAAAGTATTGACCATTTCGAGCAGATAGCCATGTTCCCAAGGTGACCTTTTCCAGGTGAAATTCCGCTCGTATGTCAAACCGCCAGTCAGTTAAAACTCCCACCGACAGAGCTCCCATAGACTAATGGCTAGAGTGTTAGGCTTCCAAGCGAGTGGCCCTGGGTTCGAGTCCCAGCCTGAACGAAAATCTTCAATGTATACTTTTAGTTTCTAATTTGAAATTTCTTCTTCTTTTTTTTTTTTTAATTTTTCTCTTTTGCGAATATTGATTATTTATGTAGGGAGAAAAATTCTGAGTCAGTTTAATTATTCGACCTGTAAATTTCAAAGTGTTTGAATCAATAATTACCAAGGTGCATTTTTTGTTTTTATTATATTTAAGACTTCCATCGACAGAGCTCCGATAGCCTAATGGCTAGACCGTTGGGTTCCAAGCGCGTGGTACTGGGTTCGAGTCCCGGCCGGAACGAAAATCTTCCATGTATATATTTCTCTTCTAATTTGAAGATTCTTTTTTTTTTCAATTTCTTTCTTTTGCAAATATGGATTATTTATGTACGGAAGAAAATTCTGAGTCAGTTTAATCATTCGACCTTTAGATTTCAAAGATTTTAGATCAATAATTACTAAGGTGCATTTTTTGTTTTTATTATAATTAAGACACCGATCAACAGAGATCCGATAGTATATTGGCGAGAGCGTTGGGCTTCCATGAGTGTCGCCCTGGGTTCAAATCCCAGCCGGAAAGGTAATCTTAAATGCAAATATTTTTTTCTAATTTTATAATTCTTTTTTTTTTATTTTTCAATTTTGCGAAGTCAGTCAGTCAGTCTGACAGTCAATCAGTCAAGCACTCAGTCATTCAGTCTCAGTCAGTCAGTCCAGTCAGTCAGTCACTCAGTCAGTCAGTTAGTCCTTCAGCCAGTCAGTCAAGCAGTCAGTCATTTAGTCTCAGTCAGTCAGTCATTCAGTCAGTCAGTCAGTCAGGCAGTCAGTCAGTCAGTCAGTCGGTCAGTCCTGTGCAGTCAGTTAGTCACTAAAGCAGTCAGTCAGTCTCGGTCAGTCAGTCAGTCAGTCATTCAGTCAGTCAGTCAGTCAGGCAGTCAGTCAGTCGTTCAGCCTTATTCAGTCAGTCTGTCAGTCAGTCAGTCAGTCAGCCTTATTCAGTCAGTCTGTCAGTCATCCTTATTCAGTCAGTCTGTCAGTCAGTCAGTCGGTCAGTCCTGTCCAGTCAGTTAGTCAGTCAAGCAGTCAGTCAGGTAGTCAAGCAGTCAGTCAGTCAGTGTCAGTCAGTCATTTAGTCATTCAGTCAGTCAGTGAAATAGCCAGTCAGAGAGTCAAGCAGTCAGTCAGTCAGTCTCAGTCAGTCAGTTAGTCAGTCAGTCAGTCAGTCAGTCAGTCAGTCCAGTCTCAGTCAGTCAGGCAGTTAGTCAGTCAGTCTCGGTCAGTCAGTGAGTCAGTCAGTCAGTATCAGTCAGTCAGTGAATCAGTCTGTCAGTCAGGCAGTATCAGTCAGGCAGTAAGACTCCGTTTGACAGAACTCCGATAGCCTAATGGCTAGACCGCTGGTCTTCCAAGCGAGTGGCCTGGGTTCGAGTCCCAGCCGGAGCGAATATCTTCAATGTATATATTTCTTTTCTAATTTGAAAATTCTTTTTTTTTTCAATTTCTTTCCTTTGCAATTATTGATTATTTATGTAGGGAAGAAAATTCTGAGTCAGTTTAATTTTTCGACACGAAGATTTCAAAGTGTTTAAATAAACAATTACCAAGGTGCATTTTTTGTTTTTATTATATTTAAAACTCCCACCGACAGAGCTCCCATAGACTAATGGCTAGAGTGTTAGGCTTCCAAGCGAGTGGCCCTGGGTTCGAGTCCCAGCCTGAACGAAAATCTTCAATGTATACTTTTAGTTTCTAATTTGAAATTTCTTCTTTTTTTTTAAATTTTTCTCTTTTGCGAATATTGATTATTTATGTAGGGAGAAAAATTCTGAGTCAGTTTAATTATTCGACCTGTAAATTTCAAAGTGTTTGAATCAATAATTACCAAGGTGCATTTTTTGTTTTTATTATATTTAAGACTTCCATCGACAGAGCTCCGATAGCCTAATGGCTAGACCGTTGGGTTCCTAGCGCGTGGTACTGGGTTCGAGTCCCGGCCGGAAAGGAAATCTTAAATGCAAATATTTTTTTCTAATTTTATAATTCTTTTTTTTTATTTTTCCCTTTTGCGAAGTCAGTCAGTCAATCTGACAGTCAGTCAGTCAAGCACTCAGTCATTCAGTCTCAGTCAGTCAGTCCAGTCAGTCAGTCACTCAGTCAGTCAGTTTTTCCTTCAGCCAGTCAGTCAAGCAGTCAGTCATTTAATCTCAGTCAGTCAGTCATTCAGTCAGTCAGTCAGTCAGGCAGTCAGTCAGTCAGTCAGTCGGTCAGTCCTGTGCAGTCAGTTAGTCACTAAAGCAGTCAGTCAGTCAGTCCAGTCCAGTCTCAGTCAGTCAGTCAGTCAGTCTCGGTCAGTCAGTCATACAGTCATTCAGTCAGTCAGTCAGTCAGGCAGTCAGTCAGTCAGTCAGCCTTATTCAGTCAGTCTGTCAGTCAGTCAGTCAGTCAGCCTTATTCAGTCAGTCTGTCAGTCATCCTTATTCAGTCAGTCTGTCAGTCAGTCAGTCAGTCAGCCTTATTCAGTCAGTCTGTCAGTCAGTCAGTCGGTCAGTCCTGTCCAGTCAGTTAGTCAGTCAAGCAGTCAGTCAGGTAGTCAAGCAGTCAGTCAGTCAGTGTCAGTCAGTCATTTAGTCATTCAGTCAGTCAGTGAAATAGCCAGTCAGAGAGTCAAGCAGTCAGTCAGTCAGTCTCAGTCAGTCAGTTAGTCAGTCAGTCAGTCAGTCAGTCAGTCAGTCCAGTCTCAGTCATTCAGGCAGTTAGTCAGTCAGTCTCGGTCAGTCAGTGTGTCAGTCAGTCAGTATCAGTCAGTCAGTGAGTCAGTCTGTCAGTCAGGCAGTATCAGTCAGGCAGTAAGGCTCCGCTCGACAGAACTCCGATAGCCTAATGGCTAGACCGCTGGTCTTCCAAGCGAGTGGCCTGGGTTCGAGTCCCAGCCGGAGCGAATATCTTCAATGTATATATTTCTTTTCTAATTTGAAAATTCTTTTTTTTTTCAATTTCTTTCCTTTGCAATTATTGATTATTTATGTAGGGAAGAAAATTCTGAGTCAGTTTAATTTTTCGACACGAAGATTTCAAAGTGTTTAAATAAACAATTACCAAGGTGCATTTTTTGTTTTTATTATATTTAAAACTCCCACCGAGAGAGCTCCCATAGACTAATGGCTAGAGTGTTAGGCTTCCAAGCGAGTGGCCCTGGGTTCGAGTCCCAGCCTGAACGAAAATCTTCAATGTATACTTTTAGTTTCTAATTTGAAATTTCTTCTTCTTTTTTTTTAATTTTTCTCTTTTGCGAATATTGATTATTTATGTAGGGAGAAAAATTCTGAGTCAGTTTAATTATTCGACCTGTAAATTTCAAAGTGTTTGAATCAATAATTACCAAGGTGCATTTTTTGTTTTTATTATATTTAAGACTTCCATCGACAGAGCTCCGACAGCCTAATGGCTAGACCGTTGGGTTCCTAGCGCGTGGTACTGGGTTCGAGACCCGGCCGGAAAGGAAATCTTAAATGCAAATATTTTTTTCTAATTTTATAATTCTTTTTTTTTTTATTTTTCCCTTTTGCGAAGTCAGTCAGTCAGTCTGACAGTCAATCAGTCAAGCACTCAGTCATTCAGTCTCAGTCAGTCAGTCCAGTCAGTCATTCACTCAGTCAGTCAGTTAGTCCTTCAGCCAGTCAATCAAGCAGTCAGTCATTTAGTCTCAGTCAGTCAGTCATTCAGTCAGTCAGTCAGTCAGGCAGTCAGTCAGTCAGTCAGTCGGTCAGTCCTGTGCAGTCAGTTAGTCACTAAAGCAGTCAGTCAGTCTCAGTCAGTCAGTCAGTCCAGTCCAGTCTCAGTCAGTCAGTCAGTCAGTCTCGGTCAGTCAGTCAGTCAGTCATTCAGTCAGTCAGTCAGTCAGGCAGTCAGTCAGTCGGTCAGCCTTATTCAGTCAGTCTGTCAGTCAGTCAGTCAGTCAGCCTTATTCAGTCAGTCTGTCAGTCATCCTTATTCAGTCAGTCTGTCAGTCAGTCAGTCGGTCAGTCCTGTCCAGTCAGTTAGTCAGTCAAGCAGTCAGTCAGGTAGTCAAGCAGTCAGTCAGTCAGTGTCAGTCAGTCATTTAGTCATTCAGTCAGTCAGTGAAATAGCCAGTCAGAGAGTCAAGCAGTCAGTCAGTCAGTCTCAGTCAGTCAGTTAGTCAGTCAGTCAGTCAGTCAGTCAGTCAGTCCAGTCTCAGTCAGTCAGGCAGTTAGTCAGTCAGTCTCGGTCAGTCAGTGAGTCAGTCAGTCAGTATCAGTCAGTCAGTGAGTCAGTCTGTCAGTCAGGCAGTATCAGTCAGGCAGTAAGACTCCGCTCGACAGAACTCCGATAGCCTATTGGCTAGACCGCTGGTCTTCCAAGCGAGTGGCCTGGGTTCGAGTCCCAGCCGGAGCGAATATCTTCAATGTATATATTTCTTTTCTAATTTGAAAATTCTTTTTTTTTTCAATTTCTTTCCTTTGCAATTATTGATTATTTATGTAGGGAAGAAAATTCTGAGTCAGTTTAATTTTTCGACACGAAGATTTCAAAGTGTTTAAATAAACAATTACCAAGGTGCATTTTTTGTTTTTATTATATTTAAAACTCCCACCGACAGAGCTCCCATAGACTAATGGCTAGAGTGTTAGGCTTCCAAGCGAGTGGCCCTGGGTTCGAGTCCCAGCCTGAACGAAAATCTTCAATGTATACTTTTAGTTTCTAATTTGAAATTTCTTCTTCTTTTTTTTTTAATTTTTCTCTTTTGCGAATATTGATTATTTATGTAGGGAGAAAAATTCTGAGTCAGTTTAATTATTCGACCTGCAAATTTCAAAGTGTTTGAATCAATAATTACCAAGGTGCATTTTCTGTTTTTATTATATTTAAGACTTCCATCGACAGAGCTCCGATAGCCTAATGGCTAGACCGTTGGGTTCCTAGCGCGTGGTACTGGGTTCGAGTCCCGGCCGGAAAGGAAATCTTAAATGCAAATATTTTTTTCTAATTTTATAATTCTTTTTTTTTAATTTTTCCCTTTTGCGAAGTCAGTCAGTCAGTCTGACAGTCAATCAGTCAACCACTCAGTCATTCAGTCTCAGTCAGTCAGTCCAGTCAGTCAGTCACTCAGTCAGTCAGTTAGTCCTTCAGCCAGTCAGTCAAGCAGTCAGTCATTTAGTCTCAGTCAGTCAGTCATTCAGTCAGTCAGTCAGTCAGGCAGTCAGTCAGTCAGTCAGTCGGTCAGTCCTGTGCAGTCAGTTAGTCACTAAAGCAGTCAGTCAGTCTCAGTCAGTCAGTCAGTCAGTCAGTCCAGTCCAGTCTCAGTCAGTCAGTCTCGGTCAGTCAGTCAGTCAGTCATTCAGTCAGTCAGTCAGTCAGGCAGTCAGTCAGTCGGTCAGTCCTGTGCAGTCAGTTAGTCACTAAAGCAGTCAGTCAGTCTCAGTCAGTCAGTCAGTCAGTCAGTCCAGTTCAGTCTCAGTCAGTCAGTCAGTCAGTCTCGGTCAGTCAGTCAGTCAGTCATTCAGTCAGTCAGTCAGTCAGGCAGTCAGTCAGTCGGTCAGCCTTATTCAGTCAGTCTGTCAGTCAGTCAGTCAGTCAGCCTTATTCAGTCAGTCTGTCAGTCATCCTTATTCAGTCAGTCTGTCAGTCAGTCAGTCGGTCAGTCCTGTCCAGTCAGTTAGTCAGTCAAGCAGTCAGTCAGGTAGTCAAGCAGTCAGTCAGTCAGTGTCAGTCAGTCATTTAGTCATTCAGTCAGTCAGTGAAATAGCCAGTCAGAGAGTCAAGCAGTCAGTCAGTCAGTCTCAGTCAGTCAGTTAGTCAGTCAGTCAGTCAGTCAGTCAGTCAGTCAGTCCAGTCTCAGTCAGTCAGGCAGTTAGTCAGTCAGTCTCGGTCAGTCAGTGAGTCAGTCAGTCAGTATCAGTCAGTCAGTGAGTCAGTCTGTCAGTCAGGCAGTAAGACTCCGCTCGACAGAACTCCTATAGCCTAATGGCTAGACCGCTGGTCTTCCAAGCGAGTGGCCTGGGTTCGAGTCCCAGCCGGAGCGAATATCTTCAATGTATATATTTCTTTTCTAATTTGAAAATTCTTTTTTTTTTCAATTTCTTTCCTTTGCAATTATTGATTATTTATGTAGGGAAGAAAATTCTGAGTCAGTTTAATTTTTCGACACGAAGATTTTAAAGTGTTTAAATAAACAATTACCAAGGTGCATTTTTTGTTTTTATTATATTTAAAACTCCCACCGACAGAGCGCCCATAGACTAATGGCTAGAGTGTTAGGCTTCCAAGCGAGTGGCCCTGGGTTCGAGTCCCAGCCTGAACGAAAATCTTCAATGTATACTTTTAGTTTCTAATTTGAAATTTCTTCTTCTTTTTTTTTAATTTTTCTCTTTTGCGAATATTGATTATTTATGTAGGGAGAAAAATTCTGAGTCAGTTTAATTATTCGACCTGTAAATTTCAAAGTGTTTGAATCAATAATTACCAAGGTGCATTTTTTGTTTTTATTATATTTAAGACTTCCATCGACAGAGCTCCGATAGCCTAATGGCTAGACCGTTGGGTTCCTAGCGCGTGGTACTGGGTTCGAGACCCGGCCGGAAAGGAAATCTTAAATGCAAATATTTTTTTCTAATTTTATAATTCTTTTTTTTTTTATATTTCCCTTTTGCGAAGTCAGTCAGTCAGTCTGACAGTCAATCAGTCAAGCACTCAGTCATTCAGTCTCAGTCAGTCAGTCCAGTCAGTCATTCACTCAGTCAGTCAGTTAGTCCTTCAGCCAGTCAATCAAGCAGTCAGTCATTTAGTCTCAGTCAGTCAGTCATTCAGTCAGTCAGTCAGTCAGGCAGTCAGTCAGTCAGTCAGTCGGTCAGTCCTGTGCAGTCAGTTAGTCACTAAAGCAGTCAGTCAGTCTCAGTCAGTCAGTCAGTCAGTCAGTCCAGTCCAGTCTCAGTCAGTCAGTCAGTCAGTCTCGGTCAGTCAGTCAGTCAGTCATTCAGTCAGTCAGTCAGTCAGGCAGTCAGTCAGTCGGTCAGCCTTATTCAGTCAGTCTGTCAGTCAGTCAGTCAGTCAGCCTTATTCAGTCAGTCTGTCAGTCATCCTTATTCAGTCAGTCTGTCAGTCAGTCAGTCGGTCAGTCCTGTCCAGTCAGTTAGTCAGTCAAGCAGTCAGTCAGGTAGTCAAGCAGTCAGTCAGTCAGTGTCAGTCAGTCATTTAGTCATTCAGTCAGTCAGTGAAATAGCCAGTCAGAGAGTCAAGCAGTCAGTCAGTCAGTCTCAGTCAGTTAGTCAGTCAGTCAGTCAGTCAGTCAGTCAGTCAGTCCAGTCTCAGTCAGTCAGGCAGTTAGTCAGTCAGTCTCGGTCAGTCAGTGAGTCAGTCAGTCAGTATCAGTCAGTCAGTGAGTCAGTCTGTCAGTCAGGCAGTATCAGTCAGGCAGTAAGACTCCGCTCGACAGAACTCCGATAGCCTAATGGCTAGACCGCTGGTCTTCCAAACGAGTGGCCTGGGTTCGAGTCCCAGCCGGAGCGAATATCTTCAATGTATATATTTCTTTTCTAATTTGAAAATTCTTTTTTTTTTCAATTTCTTTCCTTTGCAATTATTGATTATTTATGTAGGGAAGAAAATTCTGAGTCAGTTTAATTTTTCGACACGAAGATTTCAAAGTGTTTAAATAAACAATTACCAAGGTGCATTTTTTGTTTTTATTATATTTAAAACTCCCACCGACAGAGCTCCCATAGACTAATGGCTAGAGTGTTAGGCTTCCAAGCGAGTGGCCCTGGGTTCGAGTCCCAGCCTGAACGAAAATCTTCAATGTATACTTTTAGTTTCTAATTTGAAATTTCTTCTTCTTTTTTTTTTAATTTTTCTCTTTTGCGAATATTGATTATTTATGTAGGGAGAAAAATTCTGAGTCAGTTTAATTATTCGACCTGTAAATTTCAAAGTGTTTGAATCAATAATTACCAAGGTGCATTTTCTGTTTTTATTATATTTAAGACTTCCATCGACAGAGCTCCGATAGCCTAATGGCTAGACCGTTGGGTTCCTAGCGCGTGGTACTGGGTTCGAGTCCCGGCCGGAAAGGAAATCTTAAATGCAAATATTTTTTTCTAATTTTATAATTCTTTTTTTTTAATTTTTCCCTTTTGCGAAGTCAGTCAGTCAGTCTGACAGTCAATCAGTCAACCACTCAGTCATTCAGTCTCAGTCAGTCAGTCCAGTCAGTCAGTCACTCAGTCAGTCAGTTAGTCCTTCAGCCAGTCAGTCAAGCAGTCAGTCATTTAGTCTCAGTCAGTCAGTCATTCAGTCAGTCAGTCAGTCAGGCAGTCAGTCAGTCAGTCAGTCGGTCAGTCCTGTGCAGTCAGTTAGTCACTAAAGCAGTCAGTCAGTCTCAGTCAGTCAGTCAGTCAGTCAGTCCAGTCCAGTCTCAGTCAGTCAGTCTCGGTCAGTCAGTCAGTCAGTCATTCAGTCAGTCAGTCAGTCAGGCAGTCAGTCAGTCGGTCAGTCCTGTGCAGTCAGTTAGTCACTAAAGCAGTCAGTCAGTCTCAGTCAGTCAGTCAGTCAGTCAGTCCAGTTCAGTCTCAGTCAGTCAGTCAGTCAGTCTCGGTCAGTCAGTCAGTCAGTCATTCAGTCAGTCAGTCAGTCAGGCAGTCAGTCAGTCGGTCAGCCTTATTCAGTCAGTCTGTCAGTCAGTCAGTCAGTCAGCCTTATTCAGTCAGTCTGTCAGTCATCCTTATTCAGTCAGTCTGTCAGTCAGTCAGTCGGTCAGTCCTGTCCAGTCAGTTAGTCAGTCAAGCAGTCAGTCAGGTAGTCAAGCAGTCAGTCAGTCAGTGTCAGTCAGTCATTTAGTCATTCAGTCAGTCAGTGAAATAGCCAGTCAGAGAGTCAAGCAGTCAGTCAGTCAGTCTCAGTCAGTCAGTTAGTCAGTCAGTCAGTCAGTCAGTCAGTCAGTCCAGTCTCAGTCAGTCAGGCAGTTAGTCAGTCAGTCTCGGTCAGTCAGTGAGTCAGTCAGTCAGTATCAGTCAGTCAGTGAGTCAGTCTGTCAGTCAGGCAGTAAGACTCCGCTCGACAGAACTCCTATAGCCTAATGGCTAGACCGCTGGTCTTCCAAGCGAGTGGCCTGGGTTCGAGTCCCAGCCGGAGCGAATATCTTCAATGTATATATTTCTTTTCTAATTTGAAAATTCTTTTTTTTTCAATTTCTTTCCTTTGCAATTATTGATTATTTATGTAGGGAAGAAAATTCTGAGTCAGTTTAATTTTTCGACACGAAGATTTTAAAGTGTTTAAATAAACAATTACCAAGGTGCATTTTTTGTTTTTATTATATTTAAAACTTCCACCGACAGAGCGCCCATAGACTAATGGCTAGAGTGTTAGGCTTCCAAGCGAGTGGCCCTGGGTTCGAGTCCCTGCCTGAACGAAAATCTTCAATGTATACTTTTAGTTTCTAATTTGAAATTTCTTCTTCTTTTTTTTTTTAATTTTTCTCTTTTGCGAATATTGATTATTTATGTAGGGAGAAAAATTCTGAGTCAGTTTAATTATTCGACCTGTAAATTTCAAAGTGTTTGAATCAATAATTACCAAGGTGCATTTTTTGTTTTTATTATATTTAAGACTTCCATCGACAGAGCTCCGATAGCCTAATGGCTAGACCGTTGGGTTCCAAGCGCGTGGTACTGGGTTCGAGTCCCGGCCGGAACGAAAATCTTCCATGTATATATTTCTCTTCTAATTTGAAGATTCTTTTTTTTTTCAATTTCTTTCTTTTGCAAATATGGATTATTTATGTACGGAAGAAAATTCTGAGTCAGTTTAATCATTCGACCTTTAGATTTCAAAGATTTTAGATCAATAATTACTAAGGTGCATTTTTTGTTTTTATTATAATTAAGACACCGGTCAACAGAGATCCGATAGTATATTGGCGAGAGCGTTGGGCTTCCGTGAGTGTCGCCCTGGGTTCAAATCCAAGCCGGAAAGGAAATCTTAAATGCAAATATTTTTTTCTAATTTTATAATTCTTTTTTTTTTATTTTTCCCTTTTGCGAAGTCAGTCAGTCAGTCTGACAGTCAATCAGTCAAGCACTCAGTCATTCAGTCTCAGTCAGTCAGTCCAGTCAGTCAGTCACTCAGTCAGTCAGTTAGTCCTTCAGCCAGTCAGTCAAGCAGTCAGTCATTTAGTCTCAGTCAGTCAGTCATTCAGTCAGTCAGTCAGTCAGGCAGTCAGTCAGTCGGTCAGTCCTGTGCAGTCAGTTAGTCACTAAAGCAGTCAGTCAGTCTCAGTCAGTCAGTCAGTCAGTCAGTCCAGTTCAGTCTCAGTCAGTCAGTCAGTCAGTCTCGGTCAATCAGTCAGTCAGTCATTCAGTCAGTCAGTCAGTCAGGCAGTCAGTCAGTCGGTCAGCCTTATTCAGTCAGTCTGTCAGTCAGTCAGTCAGTCAGCCTTATTCAGTCAGTCTGTAAGTCATCCTTATTCAGTCAGTCTGTCAGTCAGTCAGTCGGTCAGTCCTGTCCAGTCAGTTAGTCAGTCAAGCAGTCAGTCAGGTAGTCAAGCAGTCAGTCAGTCAGTGTCAGTCAGTCATTTAGTCATTCAGTCAGTCAGTGAAATAGCCAGTCAGAGAGTCAAGCAGTCAGTCAGTCAGTCTCAGTCAGTCAGTTAGTCAGTCAGTCAGTCAGTCAGTCAGTCAGTCCAGTCTCAGTCAGTCAGGCAGTTAGTCAGTCAGTCTCGGTCAGTCAGTGAGTCAGTCAGTCAGTATCAGTCAGTCAGTGAGTCAGTCTGTCAGTCAGGCAGTAAGACTCCGCTCGACAGAACTCCTATAGCCTAATGGCTAGACCGCTGGTCTTCCAAGCGAGTGGCCTGGGTTCGAGTCCCAGCCGGAGCGAATATCTTCAATGTATATATTTCTTTTCTAATTTGAAAATTCTTTTTTTTTTCAATTTCTTTCCTTTGCAATTATTGATTATTTATGTAGGGAAGAAAATTCTGAGTCAGTTTAATTTTTCGACACGAAGATTTTAAAGTGTTTAAATAAACAATTACCAAGGTGCATTTTTTGTTTTTATTATATTTAAAACTCCCACCGACAGAGCGCCCATAGACTAATGGCTAGAGTGTTAGGCTTCCAAGCGAGTGGCCCTGGGTTCGAGTCCCTGCCTGAACGAAAATCTTCAATGTATACTTTTAGTTTCTAATTTGAAATTTCTTCTTCTTTTTTTTTTTAATTTTTCTCTTTTGCGAATATTGATTATTTATGTAGGGAGAAAAATTCTGAGTCAGTTTAATTATTCGACCTGTAAATTTCAAAGTGTTTGAATCAATAATTACCAAGGTGCATTTTTTGTTTTTATTATATTTAAGACTTCCATCGACAGAGCTCCGATAGCCTAATGGCTAGACCGTTGGGTTCCAAGCGCGTGGTACTGGGTTCGAGTCCCGGCCGGAACGAAAATCTTCCATGTATATATTTCTCTTCTAATTTGAAGATTCTTTTTTTTTTCAATTTCTTTCTTTTGCAAATATGGATTATTTATGTACGGAAGAAAATTCTGAGTCAGTTTAATCATTCGACCTTTAGATTTCAAAGATTTTAGATCAATAATTACTAAGGTGCATTTTTTGTTTTTATTATAATTAAGACACCGATCAACAGAGATCCGATAGTATATTGGCGAGAGCGTTGGGCTTCCATGAGTGTCGCCCTGGGTTCAAATCCCAGCCGGAAAGGAAATCTTAAATGCAAATATTTTTTTCTAATTTTATAATTCTTTTTTTTTATTTTTCCCTTTTGCGAAGTCAGTCAGTCAGTCTGACGGTCAATCAGTCAAGCACTCAGTCATTCAGTCTCAGTCAGTCAGTCCAGTCAGTCAGTCACTCAGTCAGTCAGTTAGTCCTTCAGCCAGTCAGTCAAGCAGTCAGTCATTTAGTCTCAGTCAGTCAGTCATTCAGTCAGTCAGTCAGTCAGGCAGTCAGTTAGTCAGTCAGTCGGTCAGTCCTGTGCAGTCAGTTAGTCACTAAAGCAGTCAGTCAGTCTCAGTCAGTCAGTCAGTCAGTCAGTCCAGTCCAGTCTCAGTCAGTCAGTCAGTCAGTCTCGGTCAGTCAGTCAGTCAGTCATTCAGTCAGTCAGTCAGTCAGGCAGTCAGTCAGTCGGTCAGGCTTATTCAGTCAGTCTGTCAGTCAGTCAGTCAGTCAGCCTTATTCAGTCAGTCTGCCAGTCATCCTTATTCAGTCAGTCTGTCAGTCAGTCAGTCGGTCAGTCCTGTCCAGTCAGTTAGTCAGTCAAGCAGTCAGTCAGGTAGTCAAGCAGTCAGTCAGTCAGTGTCAGTCAGTCATTTAGTCATTCAGTCAGTCAGTGAAATAGCCAGTCAGAGAGTCAAGCAGTCAGTCAGTCAGTCTCAGTCAGTCAGTTAGTCAGTCAGTCAGTCAGTCTCAGTCAGTCAGTTAGTCAGTCAGTCAGTCAGTCAGTCAGTCAGTCCAGTCTCAGTCAGTCAGGCAGTTAGTCAGTCAGTCTCGGTCAGTCAGTGAGTCAGTCTGTCAGTCAGGCAGTATCAGTCAGGCAGTAAGACTCCGCTCGACAGAACTCCGATAGCCTAATGGCTAGACCGCTGGTCTTCCAAGCGAGTGGCCTGGGTTCGAGTCCCAGCCGGAGCGAATATCTTCAATGTATATATTTCTTTTCCAATTTGAAAATTCTTTTTTTTTTCAATTTCTTTCCTTTGCAATTATTGATTATTTATGTAGGGAAGAAAATTCTGAGTCAGTTTAATTTTTCGACACGAAGATTTCAAAGTGTTTAAATAAACAATTACCAAGGTGCATTTTTTGTTTTTATTATATTTAAAACTCCCACCGACAGAGCTCCCATAGACTAATGGCTAGAGTGTTAGGCTTCCAAGCGAGTGGCCCTGGGTTCGAGTCCCAGCCTGAACGAAAATCTTCAATGTATACTTTTAGTTTCTAATTTGAAATTTCTTCTTCTTTTTTTTTTAATTTTTCTCTTTTGCGAATATTGATTATTTATGTAGGGAGAAAAATTCTGAGTCAGTTTAATTATTCGACCTGTAAATTTCAAAGTGTTTGAATCAATAATTACCAAGGTGCATTTTTTGTTTTTATTATATTTAAGACTTCCATCGACAGAGCTCCGACAGCCTAATGGCTAGACCGTTGGGTTCCTAGCGCGTGGTACTGGGTTCGAGTCCCGGCTGGAAAGGAAATCTTAAATGCAAATATTTTTTTCTAATTTTATAATTCTTTTTTTTTTATTTTTCCCTTTTGCGAAGTCAGTCAGTCAGTCTGACAGTCAATCAGTCAAGCACTCAGTCATTCAGTCTCAGTCAGTCAGTCCAGTCAGTCAGTCACTCAGTCAGTCAGTTAGTCCTTCAGCCAGTCAGTCAAGCAGTCAGTCATTTAGTCTCAGTCAGTCAGTCATTCAGTCAGTCAGTCAGTCAGGCAGTCAGTCAGTCAGTCAGTCGGTCAGTCCTGTGCAGTCAGTTAGTCACTAAAGCAGTCAGTCAGTCTCAGTCAGTCAGTCTCGGTCAGTCAGTCATTCAGTCAGTCAGTCAGTCAGGCAGTCAGTCAGTCGGTCAGCCTTATTCAGTCAGTCTGTCAGTCAGTCAGTCAGTCAGCCTTATTCAGTCAGTCTGTCAGTCATCCTTATTCAGTCAGTCTGTCAGTCAGTCAGTCGGTCAGTCCTGTCCAGTCAGTTAGTCAGTCAAGCAGTCAGTCAGGTAGTCAAGCAGTCAGTCAGTCAGTGTCAGTCAGTCATTTAGTCATTCAGTCAGTCAGTGAAATAGCCAGTCAGAGAGTCAAGCAGTCAGTCAGTCAGTCTCAGTCAGTCAGTTAGTCAGTCAGTCAGTCAGTCAGTCAGTCAGTCCAGTCTCAGTCAGTCAGGCAGTTAGTCAGTCAGTCTCGGTCAGTCAGTGAGTCAGTCAGTCAGTATCAGTCAGTCAGTGAGTCAGTCTGTCAGTCAGGCAGTATCAGTCAGGCAGTAAGACTCCGCTCGACAGAACTCCGATAGCCTAATGGCTAGACCGCTGGTCTTCCAAGCGAATGGCCTGGGTTCGAGTCCCAACCGGAGCGAATATCTTCAATGTATATATTTCTTTTCTAATTTGAAAATTCTTTTTTTTTTCAATTTCTTTCCTTTGCAATTATTGATTATTTATGTAGGGAAGAAAATTCTGAGTCAGTTTAATTTTTCGACACGAAGATTTCAAAGTGTTTAAATAAACAATTACCAAGGTGCATTTTTTGTTTTTATTATATTTAAAACTCCCACCGACAGAGCTCCCATAGACTAATGGCAAGAGTGTTAGGCTTCCAAGCGAGTGGCCCTGGGTTCGAGTCCCAGCCTGAACGAAAATTTTCAATGTATACTTTTAGTTTCTAATTTGAAATTTCTTCTTCTTTTTTTTTAATTTTTCTCTTTTGCGAATATTGATTATTTATGTAGGGAGAAAAATTCTGAGTCAGTTTAATTATTCGACCTGTAAATTTCAAAGTGTTTGAATCAATAATTAATAAGGTGCATTTTTTGTTTTTATTATATTTAAGACTTCCATCGACAGAGCTCCGATAGCCTAATGGCTAGACCGTTGGGTTCCAAGCGCGTGGTACTGGGTTCGAGTCCCGGCCGGAACGAAAATCTTCTATGTATATATTTCTCTTCTAATTTGAAGATTCTTTTTTTTTTCAATTTCTTTCTTTTGCAAATATGGATTATTTATGTACGGAAGAAAATTCTGAGTCAGTTTAATCATTCGACATTTAGATTTCAAAGATTTTAGATCAATAATTACTAAGGTGCATTTTTTGTTTTTATTATAATTAAGACACCGATCAACAGAGATCCGATAGTATATTGGCGAGAGCGTTGGGCTTCCATGAGTGTCGCCCTGGGTTCAAATCCCAGCCGGAAAGGAAATCTTAAATGCAAATATTTTTTTCTAATTTTATAATTCTTTTTTTTTATTTTTCCCTTTTGCGAAGTCAGTCAGTCAGTCTGACGGTCAATCAGTCAAGCACTCAGTCATTCAGTCTCAGTCAGTCAGTCCAGTCAGTCAGTCACTCAGTCAGTCAGTTAGTCCTTCAGCCAGTCAGTCAAGCAGTCAGTCATTTAGTCTCAGTCAGTCAGTCATTCAGTCAGTCAGTCAGTCAGGCAGTCAGTCAGTCAGTCAGTCGGTCAGTCCTGTGCAGTCAGTTAGTCACTAAAGCAGTCAGTCAGTCTCAGTCAGTCAGTCAGTCAGTCAGTCCAGTCCAGTCTCAGTCAGTCAGTCAGTCAGTCTCGGTCAGTCAGTCAGTCAGTCATTCAGTCAGTCAGTCAGTCAGGCAGTCAGTCAGTCGGTCAGGCTTATTCAGTCAGTCTGTCAGTCAGTCAGTCAGTCAGCCTTATTCAGTCAGTCTGTCAGACATCCTTATTCAGTCAGTCTGTCAGTCAGTCAGTCGGTCAGTCCTGTCCAGTCAGTTAGTCAGTCAAGCAGTCAGTCAGGTAGTCAAGCAGTCAGTCAGTCAGTGTCAGTCAGTCATTTAGTCATTCAGTCAGTCAGTGAAATAGCCAGTCAGAGAGTCAAGCAGTCAGTCAGTCAGTCTCAGTCAGTCAGTTAGTCAGTCAGTCAGTCAGTCAGTCAGTCAGTCCAGTCTCAGTCAGTCAGGCAGTTAGTCAGTCAGTCTCGGTCAGTCAGTGAGTCAGTCAGTCAGTATCAGTCAGTCAGTGAGTCAGTCTGTCAGTCAGGCAGTATCAGTCAGACAGTAAGACTCCGCTCGACAGAACTCCGATAGCCTAATGGCTAGACCGCTGGTCTTCCAAGCGAGTGGCCTGGGTTCGAGTCCCAGCCGGAGCGAATATCTTCAATGTATATATTTCTTTTCCAATTTGAAAATTCTTTTTTTTTTCAATTTCTTTCCTTTGCAATTATTGATTATTTATGTAGGGAAGAAAATTCTGAGTCAGTTTAATTTTTCGACACGAAGATTTCAAAGTGTTTAAATAAACAATTACCAAGGTGCATTTTTTGTTTTTATTATATTTAAAACTCCCACCGACAGAGCTCCCATAGACTAATGGCTAGAGTGTTAGGCTTCCAAGCGAGTGGCCCTGGGTTCGAGTCCCAGCCTGAACGAAAATCTTCAATGTATACTTTTAGTTTCTAATTTGAAATTTCTTCTTCTTTTTTTTTAATTTTTCTCTTTTGCGAATATTGATTATTTATGTAGGGAGAAAAATTCTGAGTCAGTTTAATTATTCGACCTGTAAATTTCAAAGTGTTTGAATCAATAATTACCAAGGTGCATTTTTTGTTTTTATTATATTTAAGACTTCCATCGACAGAGCTCCGACAGCCTAATGGCTAGACCGTTGGGTTCCTAGCGCGTGGTACTGGGTTCGAGTCCCGGCTGGAAAGGAAATCTTAAATGCAAATATTTTTTTCTAATTTTATAATTCTTTTTTTTTTATTTTTCCCTTTTGCGAAGTCAGTCAGTCAGTCTGACAGTCAATCAGTCAAGCACTCAGTCATTCAGTCTCAGTCAGTCAGTCCAGTCAGTCAGTCACTCAGTCAGTCAGTTAGTCCTTCAGCCAGTCAGTCAAGCAGTCAGTCATTTAGTCTCAGTCAGTCAGTCATTCAGTCAGTCAGTCAGTCAGGCAGTCAGTCAGTCAGTCAGTCGGTCAGTCCTGTGCAGTCAGTTAGTCACTAAAGCAGTCAGTCAGTCTCAGTCAGTCAGTCTCGGTCAGTCAGTCATTCAGTCAGTCAGTCAGTCAGGCAGTCAGTCAGTCGGTCAGCCTTATTCAGTCAGTCTGTCAGTCACTCAGTCAGTCAGCCTTATTCAGTCAGTCTGTCAGTCATCCTTATTCAGTCAGTCTGTCAGTCAGTCAGTCGGTCAGTCCTGTCCAGTCAGTTAGTCAGTCAAGCAGTCAGTCAGGTAGTCAAGCAGTCAGTCAGTCAGTGTCAGTCAGTCATTTAGTCATTCAGTCAGTCAGTGAAATAGCCAGTCAGAGAGTCAAGCAGTCAGTCAGTCAGTCTCAGTCAGTCAGTTAGTCAGTCAGTCAGTCAGTCACTCAGTCCAGTCTCAGTCAGTCAGGCAGTTAGTCAGTCAGTCTCGGTCAGTCAGTGAGTCAGTCAGTCAGTATCAGTCAGTCAGTGAGTCAGTCTGTCAGTCAGGCAGTAAGACTCCGCTCGACAGAACTCCGATAGCCTAATGGCTAGACCGCTGGTCTTCGAAGCGAGTGGCCTGGGTTCGAGTCCCAGCCGGAGCGAATATCTTCAATGTATATATTTCTTTTCTAATTTGGAAATTCTTTTTTTTTTTTCAATTTCTTTCCTTTGCAATTATTGATTATTTATGTAGGGAAGAAAATTCTGAGTCAGTTTAATTTTTCGACACGAAGATTTCAAAGTGTTTAAATAAACAATTACCAAGGTGCATTTTTTGTTTTTATTATATTTAAAACTCCCACCGACAGAGCTCCCATAGACTAATGGCTAGAGTGTTAGGCTTCCAAGCGAGTGGCCCTGGGTTCGAGTCCCAGCCTGAACGAAAATCTTCAATGTATACTTTTAGTTTCTAATTTGAAATTTCTTCTTCTTTTTTTTTAATTTTTCTCTTTTGCGAATATTGATTATTTATGTAGGGAGAAAAATTCTGAGTCAGTTTAATTATTCGACCTGTAAATTTCAAAGTGTTTGAATCAATAATTACCAAGGTGCATTTTTTGTTGTTATTATATTTAAGACTTCCATCGACAGAGCTCCGATAGCCTAATGGCTAGACCGTTGGGTTCCAAGCGCGTGGTACTGGGTTCGAGTCCCGGCCGGAACGAAAATCTTCCATGTATATATTTCTCTTCTAATTTGAAGATTCTTTTTTTTTTCAATTTCTTTCTTTTGCAAATATGGATTATTTATGTACGGAAGAAAATTCTGAGTCAGTTTAATCATTCGATCTTTAGATTTCAAAGATTTTAGATCAATAATTACTAAGGTGCATTTTTTGTTTTTATTATAATTAAGACACCGATCAACAGAGATCCGATAGTATATTGGCGAGAGCGTTGGGCTTCCATGAGTGTCGCCCTGGGTTCAAATCCCAGCCGGAAAGGAAATCTTAAATGCGAATATTTTTTTCTAATTTTATAATTCTTTTTTTTTTATTTTTCCCTTTTGCGAAGTCAGTCAGTCAGTCTGACAGTCAATCAGTCAAGCACTCAGTCATTCAGTCTCAGTCAGTCAGTCCAGTCAGTCAGTCACTCAGTCAGTCAGTTAGTCCTTCAGCCAGTCAGTCAAGCAGTCAGTCATTTAGTCTCAGTCAGTCAGTCATTCAGTCAGTCAGTCAGTCAGGCTGTCAGTCAGTCAGTCAGTCGGTCAGTCCTGTGCAGTCAGTTAGTCACTAAAGCAGTCAGTCAGTCTCAGTCAGTCAGTCAGTCCAGTCCAGTCTCAGTCAGTCAGTCAGGCAGTCAGTCAGTCGGTCAGCCTTATTCAGTCAGTCTGTCAGTCAGTCAGTCAGTCAGCCTTATTCAGTCAGTCTGTCAGTCATCCTTATTCAGTCAGTCTGTCAGTCAGTCAGTCGGTCAGTCCTGTCCAGTCAGTTAGTCAGTCAAGCAGTCAGTCAGGTAGTCAAGCAGTCAGTCAGTCAGTGTCAGTCAGTCATTTAGTCATTCAGTCAGTCAGTGAAATAGCCAGTCAGAGAGTCAAGCAGTCAGTCAGTCAGTCTCAGTCAGTCAGTTAGTCAGTCAGTCAGTCAGTCACTCAGTCCAGTCTCAGTCAGTCAGGCAGTTAGTCAGTCAGTCTCGGTCAGTCAGTGAGTCAGTCAGTCAGTATCAGTCAGTCAGTGAGTCAGTCTGTCAGTCAGGCAGTAAGACTCCGCTCGACAGAACTCCGATAGCCTAATGGCTAGACCGCTGGTCTTCCAAGCGAGTGGCCTGGGTTCGAGTCCCAGCCGGAGCGAATATCTTCAATGTATATATTTCTTTTCTAATTTGGAAATTCTTTTTTTTTTTTCAATTTCTTTCCTTTGCAATTATTGATTATTTATGTAGGGAAGAAAATTCTGAGTCAGTTTAATTTTTCGACACGAAGATTTCAAAGTGTTTAAATAAACAATTACCAAGGTGCATTTTTTGTTTTTATTATATTTAAAACTCCCACCGACAGAGCTCCCATAGACTAATGGCTAGAGTGTTAGGCTTCCAAGCGAGTGGCCCTGGGTTCGAGTCCCAGCCTGAACGAAAATCTTCAATGTATACTTTTAGTTTCTAATTTGAAATTTCTTCTTCTTTTTTTTTAATTTTTCTCTTTTGCGAATATTGATTATTTATGTAGGGAGAAAAATTCTGAGTCAGTTTAATTATTCGACCTGTAAATTTCAAAGTGTTTGAATCAATAATTACCAAGGTGCATTTTTTGTTGTTATTATATTTAAGACTTCCATCGACAGAGCTCCGATAGCCTAATGGCTAGACCGTTGGGTTCCAAGCGCGTGGTACTGGGTTCGAGTCCCGGCCGGAACGAAAATCTTCCATGTATATATTTCTCTTCTAATTTGAAGATTCTTTTTTTTTTCAATTTCTTTCTTTTGCAAATATGGATTATTTATGTACGGAAGAAAATTCTGAGTCAGTTTAATCATTCGACCTTTAGATTTCAAAGATTTTAGATCAATAATTACTAAGGTGCATTTTTTGTTTTTATTATAATTAAGACACCGATCAACAGAGATCCGATAGTACATTGGCGAGAGCGTTGGGCTTCCATGAGTGTCGCCCTGGGTTCAAATCCCAGCCGGAAAGGAAATCTTAAATGCAAATATTTTTTTCTAATTTTATAATTCTTTTTTTTTTTATTTTTCCCTTTTGCGAAGTCAGTCAGTCAGTCTGACAGTCAATCAGTCAAGCACTCAGTCATTCAGTCTCAGTCAGTCAGTCCAGTCAGTCAGTCACTCAGTCAGTCAGTTAGTCCTTCAGCCAGTCAGTCAAGCAGTCAGTCATTTAGTCTCAGTCAGTCAGTCATTCAGTCAGTCAGTCAGTCAGGCTGTCAGTCAGTCAGTCAGTCGGTCAGTCCTGTGCAGTCAGTTAGTCACTAAAGCAGTCAGTCAGTCTCAGTCAGTCAGTCAGTCCAGTCCAGTCTCAGTCAGTCAGTCAGGCAGTCAGTCAGTCGGTCAGCCTTATTCAGTCAGTCTGTCAGTCAGTCAGTCAGTCAGCCTTATTCAGTCAATCTGTCAGTCATCCTTATTCAGTCAGTCTGTTAGTCAGTCAGTCGGTCAGTCCTGTCCAGTCAGTTAGTCAGTCAAGCAGTCAGTCAGGTAGTCAAGCAGTCAGTCAGTCAGTGTCAGTCAGTCATTTAGTCATTCAGTCAGTCAGTGAAATAGCCAGTCAGAGAGTCAAGCAGTCAGTCAGTCAGTCTCAGTCAGTCAGTTAGTCAGTCAGTCAGTCAGTCAGTCAGTCAGTCAGTCAGTCAGTCCAGTCTCAGTCAGTCACGCAGTTAGTCAGTCAGTCTCGGTCAGTCAGTGAGTCAGTCAGTCAGTATCAGTCAGACAGTGAGTCAGTCTGTCAGTCAGGCAGTATCAGTCAGGCAGTAAGACTCCGCTCGACAGAACTCCGATAGCCTAATGGCTAGACCGCTGGTCTTCCAAGCGAGTGGCCTGGGTTCGAGTCCCAGCCGGAGCGAATATCTTCAATGTATATATTTCTTTTCTAATTTGAAAATTCTGTTTTTTTTCAATTTCTTTCCTTTGCAATTATTGATTATTTATGTAGGGAAGAAAATTCTGAGTCAGTTTAATTTTTCGACACGAAGATTTCAAAGTGTTTAACTAAACAATTAAAAAGGTGCATTTATTGTTTTTATTATATTTAAAACTCCCACCGACAGAGCTCCCATAGACTAATGGCTAGAGTGTTAGGCTTCAAGCGAGTGGCCCTGGGTTCGAGTCCCAGCCTGAACGAAAATCTTCAATGTATACTTTTAGTTTCTAATTTGAAATTTCTTCTTCTTTTTTTTTTAATTTTTCTCTTTTGCGAATATTGATTATTTATGTAGGGAGAAAAATTCTGAGTCAGTTTAATTATTCGACCTGTAAATTTCAAAGTGTTTGAATCAATAATTACCAAGGTGCATTTTTTGTTTTTATTATATTTAAGACTTCCATCGACAGAGCTCCGATAGCCTAATGGCTAGACTGTTGGGTTCCTAGCGCGTGGTACTGGGTTCGAGTCCCGGCCGGAAAGGAAATCTTAAATGCAAATATTTTTTTCTAATTCTTTTTTTTTATTTTTCCCTTTTGCGAAGTCAGTCAGTCAGTCTGACAGTCAATCAGTCAAGCACTCAGTCATTCAGTCTCAGTCAGTCAGTCCAGTCAGTCAGTCATTCAGTCAGTCAGTTAGTCCTTCAGCCAGTCAGTCAAGCAGTCAGTCATTTAGTCTCAGTCAGTCAGTCATTCAGTCAGTCAGTCAGTCAGGCAGTCAGTCAGTCAGTCAGTCGGTCAGTCCTGTGCAGTCAGTTAGTCACTAAAGCAGTCAGTCAGTCTCAGTCAGTCAGTCAGTCAGTCAGTCCAGTCCAGTCTCAGTCAGTCAGTCAGTCAGTCTCGGTCAGTCAGTCAGTCAGTCATTCAGTCAGTCATTCAGTCAGTCAGTCAGTCAGGCAGTCAGTCAGTCGGTCAGCCTTATTCAGTCAGTCTGTCAGTCAGTCAGTCAGTCAGCCTTATTCAGTCAGTCTGTCAGTCATCCTTATTCAGTCAGTCTGTCAGTCAGTCAGTCGGTCAGTCCTGTCCAGTCAGTTAGTCAGTCAAGCAGTCAGTCAGTCAGTGTCAGTCAGTCATTTAGTCATTCAGTCAGTCAGTGAAATAGCCAGTCACAGAGTCAAGCAGTCAGTCAGTCAGTCTCAGTCAGTCAGTTAGTCAGTCAGTCAGTCAGTCAGTCAGTCAGTCCAGTCTCAGTCAGTCAGGCAGTTAGTCAGTCAGTCTCGGTCAGTCAGTGAGTCAGTCAGTCAGTATCAGTCAGTCAGTGAGTCAGTCTGTCGGTCAGGCAGTAAGACTCCCCTCGACAGAACTCCGATAGCCTAATGGCTAGACCGCTGGTCTTCCAAGCGAGTGGCCTGGGTTCGAGTCCCAGCCGGAGCGAATATCTTCAATGTATATATTTCTTTTCTAATTTGAAAATTCTTTTTTTTTCAATTTCTTTCCTTTGCAATTATTGATTATTTATGTAGGGAAGAAAATTCTGAGTCAGTTTAATTTTTCGACACGAAGATTTCAAAGTGTTTAAATGAACAATTACCAAGGTGCATTTTTTGTTTTTATTATATTTAAAACTCCCACCGACAGAGCTCCCATAGACTAATGGCTAGAGTGTTAGGCTTCCAAGCGAGTGGCCCTGGGTTCGAGTCCCAGCCTGAACGAAAATCTTCAATGTATACTTTTAGTTTCTAATTTGAAATTTCTTCTTCTTTTTTTTTTAAATTTTTCTCTTTTGCGAATATTGATTATTTATGTAGGGAGAAAAATTCTGAGTCAGTTTAATTATTCGACCTGTAAATTTCAAAGTGTTTGAATCAATAATTACCAAGGTGCATTTTTTGTTTTTATTATATTTAAGACTTCCATCGACAGAGGTCCGATAGCCTAATGGCTAGACCGTTGGGTTCCAAGCGCGTGGTACTGGGTTCGAGTCCCGGCCGGAACGAAAATCTTCCATGTATATATTTCTCTTCTAATTTGAAGATTCTTTTTTTTTTCAATTTCTTTCTTTTGCAAATATGGATTATTTATGTACGGAAGAAAATTTTGAGTCAGTTTAATCATTCGACCTTTAGATTTCAAAGATTTTAGATCAATAATTACTAAGGTGCATTTTTTGTTTTTATTATAATTAAGACACCGATCAACAGAGATCCGATAGTACATTGGCGAGAGCGTTGGGCTTCCATGAGTGTCGCCCTGGGTTCAAATCCCAGCCGGAAAGGAAATCTTAAATGCAAATATTTTTTTCTAATTTTATAATTCTTTTTTTTATTTTTCCCTTTTGCGAAGTCAGTTAGTCAGTCTGACAGTCAATCAGTCAAGCACTCAGTCATTCAATCTCAGTCAGTCAGTCCAGTCAGTCAGTCACTCAGTCAGTCAGTTAGTCCTTCAGCCAGTCAGTCAAGCAGTCAGTCATTTAGTCTCAGTCAGTCAGTCAGTCAGTCAGTCAGTCGGTCAGTCCTGTGCAGTCAGTTAGTCACTAAAGCAGTCAGTCAGTCTCAGTCAGTCAGTCAGTCAGTCAGTCCAGTCCAGTCTCAGTCAGTCAGTCAGTCAGTCTCGGTCAGTCAGTCAGTCAGTCATTCAGTCAGTCAGTCAGTCATTCAGTCAGTCAGTCGGTCAGGCAGTCAGTCAGTCGGTCAGCCTTATTCAGTCAGTCTGTCAGTCAGTCAGTCAGTCAGCCTTATTCAGTCAGTCTGTCAGTCATCCTTATTCAGTCAGTCTGTCAGTCAGTCAGTCGGTCAGTCCTGTCCAGTCAGTTAGTCAGTCAAGCAGTCAGTCAGGTAGTCAAGCAGTCAGTCAGTCAGTGTCAGTCAGTCATTTATTCATTCAGTCAGTCAGTGAAATAGCCAGTCAGAGAGTCAAGCAGTCAGTCAGTCAGTCTCAGTCAGTCAGTCAGTCAGTCCAGTCTCAGTCAGTCAGGCATTTAGTCAGTCAGTCTCGGTCAGTCAGTGAGTCAGTCAGTCAGTATCAGTCAGTCAGTGAGTCAGTCTGTCAGTCAGGCAGTATCAGTCAGGCAGTAAGACTCCGCTCGACAGAACTCCGATAGCCTAATGGCTAGACCGCTGGTCTTCCAAGCGAGTGGCCTGGGTTCGAGTCCCAGCCGGAGCGAATATCTTCAATGTATATATTTCTTTTCTAATTTGAAAATTCTTTTTTTTTTCAAATTCTTTCCTTTGCAATTATTGATTATTTATGTAGAGAAGAAAATTCTGAGTCAGTTTAATTTTTCGACACGAAGATTTCAAAGTGTTTAAATAAACAATTACCAAGGTGCATTTTTTGTTTTTATTATATTTAAAACTCCCACCGACAGAGCTCCCATAGACTAATGGCTAGTGTGTTAGGCTTCCAAGCGAGTGGCCCTGGGTTCGAGCCCCAGCCTGAACGAAAATCTTCAATGTATACTTTTAGTTTCTAATTTGAAATTTCTTCTTCTTTTTTTTTTTAATTTTTCTCTTTTGCGAATATTGATTATTTATGTAGGGAGAAAAATTCTGAGTCAGTTTAATTATTCGACCTGTAAATTTCAAAGTGTTTGAATCAATAATTACCAAGGTGCATTTTTTGTTTTTATTATATTTAAGACTTCCATCGCAAAGCTCCGATAGCCTAATGGCTAGACTGTTGGGTTCCTAGCGCGTTGTACTGGGTTCGAGTCCCGGCCGGAAAGGAAATCTTAAATGCAAATATTTTTTTCTAATTTTATAATTCTTTTTTTTTATTTTTCCCTTTTGCGAAGTCAGTCAGTCAGTCTGACAGTCAATCAGTCAAGCACTCAGTCATTCAGTCTCAGTCAGTCAGTCCAGTCAGTCAGTCACTCAGTCAGTCAGTTAGTCCTTCAGCCAGTCAGTCAAGCAGTCAGTCATTTAGTCTCAGTCAGTCAGTCATTCAGTCAGTCAGTCAGTCAGTCAGTCAGGCAGTCAGTCAGTCAGTCAGTCGGTCAGTCCTGTGCAGTCAGTTAGT
Organism: Uloborus diversus; assembly: GCF_026930045.1. NCBI lineage: Eukaryota > Metazoa > Arthropoda > Arachnida > Araneae > Uloboridae > Uloborus > Uloborus diversus. The sequence goes on along the minus strand of NW_026558549.1, from coordinate 365,266 downwards.
CACTAAAGCAGTCAGTCAGTCTCAGTCAGTCAGTCAGTCAGTCAGTCCAGTCCAGTCTCAGTCAGTCAGTCGGTCAGCCTTATTCAGTCAGTCTGTCAGTCAGTCAGTCAGTCAGCCTTATTCAGTCAGTCTGTCAGTCATCCTTATTCAGTCAGTCTGTCAGTCAGTCAGTCGGTCAGTCCTGTCCAGTCAGTTAGTCAGTCAAGCAGTCAGTCAGGTAGTCAAGCAGTCAGTCAGTCAGTCTCAGTCAGTCAGTTAGTCAGTTAGTCAGTCAGTCAGTCAGTCAGTCCAGTCTCAGTCAGTCAGGCAGTTAGTCAGTCAGTCTCGGTCAGTCAGTGAGTCAGTCAGTCAGTATCAGTCAGTCAGTGAGTCAGTCTGTCAGTCAGGCAGTATCAGTCAGGCAGTAAGACTCCGCTCGACAGAACTCCGATAGCCTAATGGCTAGACCGCTGGTCTTCCAAGCGAGTGGCCTGGGTTCGAGTCCCAGCCGGAGCGAATATCTTCAATGTATATATTTCTTTTCTAATTTGAAAATTCTTTTTTTTTCAATTTCTTTCCTTTGCAATTATTGATTATTTATGTAGGGAAGAAAATTCTGAGTCAGTTTAATTTTTCGACACGAAGATTTCAAAGTGTTTAAATAAACAATTACCAAGGTGCATTTTTTGTTTTTATTATATTTAAAACTCCCACCGACAGAGCTCCCATAGACTAATGGCTAGAGTGTTAGGCTTCCAAGCGAGTGGCCCTGGGTTCGAGTCCCAGCCTGAACGAAAATCTTCAATGTATACTTTTAGTTTCTAATTTGAAATTTCTTCTTCTTTTTTTTTAATTTTTCTCTTTTGCGAATATTGATTATTTATGTAGGGAGAAAAATTCTGAGTCAGTTTAATTATTCGACCTATAAATTTCAAAGTGTTTGAATCAATAATTACCAAGGTGCATTTTTTGTTTTTATTATATTTAAGACTTCCATCGACAGAGCTCCGATAGCCTAATGGCTAGACCGTTGGGTTCCTAGCGCGTGGTACTGGGTTCGAGTCCCGGCCGGAAAGGAAATCTTAAATGCAAATATTTTTTTCTAATTTTATAATTCTTTTTTTTTTATTTTTCCCTTTTGCGAAGTCAGTCAGTCAGTCTGACAGTCAATCAGTCAAGCACTCAGTCATTCAGTCTCAGTCAGTCAGTCCAGTCAGTCAGTCACTCAGTCAGTCAGATAGTCCTTCAGCCAGTCAGTCAAGCAGTCAGTCATTTAGTCTCAGTCAGTCAGTCATTCAGTCAGTCAGTCAGTCAGTCAGTCAGGCAGTCAGTCAGTCAGTCAGTCGGTCAGTCCTGTGCAGTCAGTTAGTCACTAAAGCAGTCAGTCAGTCTCAGTCAGTCAGTCAGTCAGTCAGTCCAGTCCAGTCTCAGTCAGTCAGTCAGTCAGTCTCGGTCAGTCAGTCAGTCAGTCATTCAGTCAGTCAGTCAGTCAGGCAGTCAGTCAGTCGGTCAGCCTTATTCAGTCAGTCTGTCAGTCAGTCAGTCAGTCAGCCTTATTCAGTCAGTCTGTCAGTCATCCTTATTCAGTCAGTCTGTCAGTCAGTCAGTCGGTCAGTCCTGTCCAGTCAGTTAGTCAGTCAAGCAGTCAGTCAGGTAGTCAAGCAGTCAGTCAGTCAGTGTCAGTCAGTCATTTAGTCATTCAGTCAGTCAGTGAAATAGCCAGTCACAGAGTCAAGCAGTCAGTCAGTCAGTCTCAGTCAGTCAGTTAGTCAGTCAGTCAGTCAGTCAGTCAGTCAGTCCAGTCTCAGTCAGTCAGGCAGTTAGTCAGTCAGTCTCGGTCAGTCAGTGAGTCAGTCAGTCAGTATCAGTCAGTCAGTGAGTCAGTCTGTCAGTCAGGCAGTATCAGTCAGGCAGTAAGACTCCGCTCGACAGAACTCCGATAGCCTAATGGCTAGACCGCTGGTCTTCCAAGCGAGTGGCCTGGGTTCGTGTCCCAGCCGGAGCGAATATCTTCAATGTATATATTTCTTTTCTAATTTGAAAATTCTTTTTTTTTCAATTTCTTTCCTTTGCAATTATTGATTATTTATGTAGGGAAGAAAATTCTGAGTCAGTTTAATTTTTCGACACGAAGATTTCAAAGTGTTTAAATAAACAATTACCAAGGTGCATTTTTTGTTTTTATTATATTTAAAACTCCCACCGACAGAGCTCCCATAGACTAATGGCTAGAGTGTTAGGCTTCCAAGCGAGTGGCCCTGGGTTCGAGTCCCAGCCTGAACGAAAATCTTCAATGTATACTATTAGTTTTTAATTTGAAATTTCTTCTTCTTTTTTTTTTAATTTTTCTCTTTTGCGAATATTGATTATTTATGTAGAGAGAAAAATTCTGAGTCAGTTTAATTATTCGACCTGTAAATTCCAAAGTGTTTGAATCAATAATTACCAAGGTGCATTTTTTGTTTTTATTATATTTAAGACTTCTATCGACAGAGCTCCGATAGCCTAATGGCTAGACCGTTGGGTTCCAAGCGCGTGGTACTGGGTTCGAGTCCCGGCCGGAACGAAAATCTTCCATGTATATATTTCTCTTCTAATTTGAAGATTCTTTTTTTTTTCAATTTCTTTCTTTTGCAAATATGGATTATTTATGTACGGAAGAAAATTCTGAGTCAGTTTAATCATTCGACCTTTAGATTTCAAAGATTTTAGATCAATAATTACTAAGGTGCATTTTTTGTTTTTATTATAATTAAGACACCGATCAACAGAGATCCGATAGTATATTGGCGAGAGCGTTGGGCTTCCATGAGTGTCGCCCTGGGTTCAAATCCCAGCCGGAAAGGAAATCTTAAATGCAAATATTTTTTTCTAATTTTATAATTCTTTTTTTTTTATTTTTCCCTTTTGCGAAGTCAGTCAGTCAGTCTGACAGTCAATCAGTCAAGCACTCAGTCATTCAGTCTCAGTCAGTCAGTCCAGTCAGTCAGTCACTCAGTCAGTCAGTTAGTCCCTCAGCCAGTCAGTCAAGCAGTCAGTCATTTAGTCTCAGTCAGTCAGTCAGTCAGTCAGTCAGGCAGTCAGTCAGTCAGTCAGTCGGTCAGTCCTGTGCAGTCAGTTAGTCACTAAAGCAGTCAGTCAGTCTCAGTCAGTCAGTCAGTCAGTCAGTCCAGTCCAGTCTCAGTCAGTCAGTCAGTCAGTCTCGGTCAGTCAGTCAGTCAGTCAGTCAGTCAGGCAGTCAGTCAGTCGGTCAGCCTTATTCAGTCAGTCTCTCAGTCAGTCAGTCAGTCAGCCTTATTCAGTCAGTCTGTCAGTCATCCTTATTCAGTCAGTCTGTCAGTCAGTCAGTCGGTCAGTCCTGTCCAGTCAGTTAGTCAGTCAAGCAGTCAGTCAGGTAGTCAAGCAGTCAGTCAGTCAATGTCAGTCAGTCATTTAGTCATTCAGTCAGTCAGTGAAATAGCCAGTCAGAGAGTCAAGCAGTCAGTCAGTCAGTCTCAGTCAGTCAGTTAGTCAGTTAGTCAGTCAGTCAGTCAGTCAGTCCAGTCTCAGTCAGTCAGGCAGTTAGTCAGTCAGTCTCGGTCAGTCAGTGAGTCAGTCAGTCAGTATCAGTCAGTCAGTGAGTCAGTCTGTCAGTCAGGCAGTATCAGTCAGGCAGTAAGACTCCGCTCGACAGAACTCCGATAGCCTAATGGCTAGACCGCTGGTCTTCCAAGCGAGTGGCCTGGGTTCGAGTCCCAGCCGGAGCGAATATCTTCAATGTATATATTTCTTTTCTAATTTGAAAATTCTTTTTTTTTCAATTTCTTTCCTTTGCAATTATTGATTATTTATGTAGGGAAGAAAATTCTGAGTCAGTTTAATTTTTCGACACTAAGATTTCAAAGTGTTTAAATAAACAATTACCAAGGTGCATTTTTTGTTTTTATTATATTTAAAACTCCCACCGACAGAGCTCCCATAGACTAATGGCTAGAGTGTTAGGCTTCCAAGCGAGTGGCCCTGGGTTCGAGTCCCAGCCTGAACGAAAATCTTCAATGTATACTTTTAGTTTCTAATTTGAAATTTCTTCTTCTTTTTTTTTAATTTTTCTCTTTTGCGAATATTGATTATTTATGTAGGGAGAAAAATTCTGAGTCAGTTTAATTATTCGACCTGTAAATTTCAAAGTGTTTGAATCAATAATTACCAAGGTGCATTTTTTGTTTTTATTATATTTAAGACTTCCATCGACAGAGCTCCGATAGCCTAATGGCTAGACCGTTGGGTTCCTGGCGCGTGGTACTGGGTTCGAGTCCCGGCCGGAAAGGAAATCTTAAATGCAAATATTTTTTTCTAATTTTATAATTCTTTTTTTTTATTTTTCCCTTTTGCGAAGTCAGTCAGTCAGTCTGACAGTCAATCAGTCAAGCACTCAGTCATTCAGTCTCAGTCAGTCAGTCCAGTCAGTCAGTCAGTTAGTCCTTCAGCCAGTCAGTCAAGCAGTCAGTCATTTAGTCTCAGTCAGTCAGTCATTCAGTCAGTCAGTCAGTCAGGCAGTCAGTCAGTCAGTCAGTCGGTCAGTCCTGTGCAGTCAGTTAGTCACTAAAGCAGTCAGTCAGTCTCAGTCAGTCAGTCTCGGTCAGTCAGTCAGTCAGTCATTCAGTCAGTCAGTCAGTCAGTCTCGGTCAGTCAGTCAGTCAGTCATTCAGTCAGTCAGTCATTCAGTCAGTCAGTCAGTCAGGCAGTCAGTCAGTCGGTCAGCCTTATTCAGTCAGTCTGTCAGTCAGTCAGTCAGTCAGGCTTATTCAGTCAGTCTGTCAGTCATCCTTATTCAGTCAGTCTGTCAGTCAGTCAGTCGGTCAGTCCTGTCCAGTCAGTTAGTCAGTCAAGCAGTCAGTCAGGTAGTCAAGCAGTCAGTCAGTCAGTGTCAGTCAGTCATTTATTCATTCAGTCAGTCAGTGAAATAGCCAGTCAGAGAGTCAAGCAGTCAGTCAGTCAGTCTCAGTCAGTCAGTTAGTCAGTCAGTCAGTCAGTCAGTCCAGTCTCAGTCAGTCAGGCAGTTAGTCAGTCAGTCTCGGTCAGTCAGTGAGTCAGTCAGTCAGTATCAGTCAGTCAGTGAGTCAGTCTGTCAGTCAGGCAGTATCAGTCAGGCAGTAAGACTCCGCTCGACAGAACTCCGATTGCCTAATGGCTAGACCGCTGGTCTTCCAAGCGAGTGGCCTGGGTTCGAGTCCCAGCCGGAGCGAATATCTTCAATGTATATATTTCTTTTCTAATTTGAAAATTCTTTTTTTTTTCAATTTCTTTCCTTTGCAATTATTGATTATTTATGTAGGGAAGAAAATTCTGAGTCAGTTTAATTTTTCGACACGAAGATTTCAAAGTGTTTAAATAAACAATTACCAAGGTGCATTTTTTGTTTTTATTATATTTAAAACTCCCACCGACAGAGCTCCCATAGACCAATGGCTAGAGTGTTAGGCTTCCAAGCGAGTGGCCCTGGGTTCGAGTCCCAGCCTGAACGAAAATCTTCAATGTATACTTTTAGTTTCTAATTTGAAATTTCTTCTTTTTTTTTTAATTTTTCTCTTTTGCGAATATTGATTATTTATGTAGGGAGAAAAATTCTGAGTCAGTTTAATTATTCGACCTGTAAATTTCAAAGTGTTTGAATCAATAATTACCAAGGTGCATTTTTTGTTTTTATTATATTTAAGACTTCCATCGACAGAGCTCCGATAGCCTAATGGCTAGACTGTTGGGTTCCTAGCGCGTGGTACTGGGTTCGAGTCCCGGCCGGAAAGGAAATCTTAAATGTAAATATTTTTTTCTAATTTTATAATTCTTTTTTTTTTATTTTTCCCTTTTGCGAAGTCAGTCAGTCAGTCTGACAGTCAATCAGTCAAGCACTCAGTCATTCAGTCTCAGTCAGTCAGTCCAGTCAGTCAGTCACTCAGTCAGTCAGTTAGTCCTTCAGCCAGTCAGTCAAGCAGTCAGTCATTTAGTCTCAGTCAGTCAGTCATTCAGTCAGTCAGTCAGTCAGTCAGTCAGGCAGTCAGTCAGTCAGTCAGTCGGTCAGTCCTGTGCAGTCAGTTAGTCACTAAAGCAGTCAGTCAGTCTCAGTCAGTCAGTCAGTCAGTCAGTCCAGTCCAGTCTCAGTCAGTCAGTCAGTCAGTCTCGGTCAGTCAGTCAGTCAGTCATTCAGTCAGTCAGTCAGTCAGGCAGTCAGTCAGTCGGTCAGCCTTATTCAGTCAGTCTGTCAGTCAGTCAGTCAGTCAGCCTTATTCAGTCAGTCTGTCAGTCATCCTTATTCAGTCAGTCTGTCAGTCAGTCAGTCGGTCAGTCCTGTCCAGTCAGTTAGTCAGTCAAGCAGTCAGTCAGGTAGTCAAGCAGTCAGTCAGTCAGTGTCAGTCAGTCATTTAGTCATTCAGTCAGTCAGTGAAATAGCCAGTCAGAGAGTCAAGCAGTCAGTCAATCAGTCTCAGTCAGTCAGTTAGTCAGTCAGTCAGTCAGTCAGTCAGTCAGTCCAGTCTTAGTCAGTCAGGCAGTTAGTCAGTCAGTCTCGGTCAGTCAGTGAGTCAGTCAGTCAGTATCAGTCAGTCAGTGAGTCAGTCTGTCAGTCAGGCAGTATCAGTCAGGCAGTAAGACTCCGCTCGACAGAACTCCGATAGCCTAATGGCTAGACCGCTGGTCTTCCAAGCGAGTGGCCTGGGTTCGAGTCCCAGCCGGAGCGAATATCTTCAATGTATATATTTCTTTTCTAATTTGAAAATTCTTTTTTTTTCGATTTCTTTCCTTTGCAATTATTGATTATTTATGTAGGGAAGAAAATTCTGAGTCAGTTTAATTTTTCGACACAAAGATTTCAAAGTGTTTAAATAAACAATTACCAAGGTGCATTTTTTGTTTTTATTATATTTAAAACTCCCACCGACAGAGCTCCCATAGACTAATGGCTAGAGTGTTAGGCTTCCAAGAGAGTGGCCCTGGGTTCGAGTCCCAGCCTGAACGAAAATCTTCAATGTATACTTTTAGTTTCTAATTTGAAATTTCTTCTTCTTTTTTTTTAATTTTTCTCTTTTGCGAATATTGATTATTTATGTAGGGAGAAAAATTCTGAGTCAGTTTAATTATTCGACCTGTAAATTTCAAAGTGTTTGAATCAATAATTACCAAGGTGCATTTTTTGTTTTTATTATATTTAAGACTTCCATCGACAGAGCTCCGATAGCCTAATGGCTAGACCGTTGGGTTCCAAGCGCGTGGTACTGGGTTCGAGTCCCGGCCGGAACGAAAATCTTCCATGTATATATTTCTCTTCTAATTTGAAGATTCTTTTTTTTTTCAATTTCTTTCTTTTGCAAATATGGATTATTTATGTACGGAAGAAAATTCTGAGTCAGTTTAATCATTCGACCTTTAGATTTCAAAGATTTTAGATCAATAATTACTAAGGTGCATTTTTTGTTTTTATTATAATTAAGACACCGATCAACAGAGATCCGATAGTATATTGGCGAGAGCGTTGGGCTTCCATGAGTGTCGCCCTGGGTTCAAATCCAAGCCGGAAAGGAAATCTTAAATGCAAATATTTTTTTCTAATTTTATAATTCTTTTTTTTTATTTTTCCCTTTTGCGAAGTCAGTCAGTCAGTCTGACAGTCAATCAGTCAAGCACTCAGTCATTCAGTCTCAGTCAGTCAGTCCAGTCAGTCAGTCACTCAGTCAGTCAGTTAGTCCTTCAGCCAGTCAGTCAAGCAGTCAGTCATTTAGTCTCAGTCAGTCAGTCATTCAGTCAGTCAGTCAGTCAGGCAGTCAGTCAGTCGGTCAGTCCTGTGCAGTCAGTTAGTCACTAAAGCAGTCAGTCAGTCTCAGTCAGTCAGTCAGTCAGTCAGTCCAGTTCAGTCTCAGTCAGTCAGTCAGTCAGTCTCGGTCAATCAGTCAGTCAGTCATTCAGTCAGTCAGTCAGTCAGGCAGTCAGTCAGTCGGTCAGCCTTATTCAGTCAGTCTGTCAGTCAGTCAGTCAGTCAGCCTTATTCAGTCAGTCTGTCAGTCATCCTTATTCAGTCAGTCTGTCAGTCAGTCAGTCGGTCAGTCCTGTCCAGTCAGTTAGTCAGTCAAGCAGTCAGTCAGGTAGTCAAGCAGTCAGTCAGTCAGTGTCAGTCAGTCATTTAGTCATTCAGTCAGTCAGTGAAATAGCCAGTCAGAGAGTCAAGCAGTCAGTCAGTCAGTCTCAGTCAGTCAGTTAGTCAGTCAGTCAGTCAGTCAGTCAGTCAGTCCAGTCTCAGTCAGTCAGGCAGTTAGTCAGTCAGTCTCGGTCAGTCAGTGAGTCAGTCAGTCAGTATCAGTCAGTCAGTGAGTCAGTCTGTCAGTCAGCAGTATCAGTCAGGCAGTAAGACTCCGCTCGACAGAACTCCGATAGCCTAATGGCTAGACCGCTGGTCTTCCAAGCGAATGGCCTGGGTTCGAGTCCCAACCGGAGCGAATATCTTCAATGTATATATTTCTTTTCTAATTTGAAAATTCTTTTTTTTTTCAATTTCTTTCCTTTGCAATTATTGATTATTTATGTAGGGAAGAAAATTCTGAGTCAGTTTAATTTTTCGACACGAAGATTTCAAAGTGTTTAAATAAACAATTACCAAGGTGCATTTTTTGTTTTTATTATATTTAAAACTCCCACCGACAGAGCTCCCATAGACTAATGGCAAGAGTGTTAGGCTTCCAAGCGAGTGGCCCTGGGTTCGAGTCCCAGCCTGAACGAAAATTTTCAATGTATACTTTTAGTTTCTAATTTGAAATTTCTTCTTCTTTTTTTTTAATTTTTCTCTTTTGCGAATATTGATTATTTATGTAGGGAGAAAAATTCTGAGTCAGTTTAATTATTCGACCTGTAAATTTCAAAGTGTTTGAATCAATAATTAATAAGGTGCATTTTTTGTTTTTATTATATTTAAGACTTCCATCGACAGAGCTCCGATAGCCTAATGGCTAGACCGTTGGGTTCCAAGCGCGTGGTACTGGGTTCGAGTCCCGGCCGGAACGAAAATCTTCTATGTATATATTTCTCTTCTAATTTGAAGATTCTTTTTTTTTTCAATTTCTTTCTTTTGCAAATATGGATTATTTATGTACGGAAGAAAATTCTGAGTCAGTTTAATCATTCGACATTTAGATTTCAAAGATTTTAGATCAATAATTACTAAGGTGCATTTTTTGTTTTTATTATAATTAAGACACCGATCAACAGAGATCCGATAGTATATTGGCGAGAGCGTTGGGCTTCCATGAGTGTCGCCCTGGGTTCAAATCCCAGCCGGAAAGGAAATCTTAAATGCAAATATTTTTTTCTAATTTTATAATTCTTTTTTTTTATTTTTCCCTTTTGCGAAGTCAGTCAGTCAGTCTGACGGTCAATCAGTCAAGCACTCAGTCATTCAGTCTCAGTCAGTCAGTCCAGTCAGTCAGTCACTCAGTCAGTCAGTTAGTCCTTCAGCCAGTCAGTCAAGCAGTCAGTCATTTAGTCTCAGTCAGTCAGTCAGTCATTCAGTCAGTCAGTCAGTCAGGCAGTCAGTCAGTCAGTCAGTCGGTCAGTCCTGTGCAGTCAGTTAGTCACTAAAGCAGTCAGTCAGTCTCAGTCAGTCAGTCAGTCAGTCAGTCCAGTCCAGTCTCAGTCAGTCAGTCAGTCAGTCTCGGTCAGTCAGTCAGTCAGTCATTCAGTCAGTCAGTCAGTCAGGCAGTCAGTCAGTCGGTCAGGCTTATTCAGTCAGTCTGTCAGTCAGTCAGTCAGTCAGCCTTATTCAGTCAGTCTGTCAGTCATCCTTATTCAGTCAGTCTGTCAGTCAGTCAGTCGGTCAGTCCTGTCCAGTCAGTTAGTCAGTCAAGCAGTCAGTCAGGTAGTCAAGCAGTCAGTCAGTCAGTGTCAGTCAGTCATTTAGTCATTCAGTCAGTCAGTGAAATAGCCAGTCAGAGAGTCAAGCAGTCAGTCAGTCAGTCTCAGTCAGTCAGTTAGTCAGTCAGTCAGTCAGTCAGTCAGTCAGTCCAGTCTCAGTCAGTCAGGCAGTTAGTCAGTCAGTCTCGGTCAGTCAGTGAGTCAGTCAGTCAGTATCAGTCAGTCAGTGAGTCAGTCTGTCAGTCAGGCAGTATCAGTCAGGCAGTAAGACTCCGCTCGACAGAACTCCGATAGCCTAATGGCTAGACCGCTGGTCTTCCAAGCGAGTGGCCTGGGTTCGAGTCCCAGCCGGAGCGAATATCTTCAATGTATATATTTCTTTTCCAATTTGAAAATTCTTTTTTTTTTCAATTTCTTTCCTTTGCAATTATTGATTATTTATGTAGGGAAGAAAATTCTGAGTCAGTTTAATTTTTCGACACGAAGATTTCAAAGTGTTTAAATAAACAATTACCAAGGTGCATTTTTTGTTTTTATTATATTTAAAACTCCCACCGACAGAGCTCCCATAGACTAATGGCTAGAGTGTTAGGCTTCCAAGCGAGTGGCCCTGGGTTCGAGTCCCAGCCTGAACGAAAATCTTCAATGTATACTTTTAGTTTCTAATTTGAAATTTCTTCTTCTTTTTTTTTTAATTTTTCTCTTTTGCGAATATTGATTATTTATGTAGGGAGAAAAATTCTGAGTCAGTTTAATTATTCGACCTGTAAATTTCAAAGTGTTTGAATCAATAATTACCAAGGTGCATTTTTTGTTTTTATTATATTTAAGACTTCCATCGACAGAGCTCCGACAGCCTAATGGCTAGACCGTTGGGTTCCTAGCGCGTGGTACTGGGTTCGAGTCCCGGCTGGAAAGGAAATCTTAAATGCAAATATTTTTTTCTAATTTTATAATTCTTTTTTTTTTATTTTTCCCTTTTGCGAAGTCAGTCAGTCAGTCTGACAGTCAATCAGTCAAGCACTCAGTCATTCAGTCTCAGTCAGTCAGTCCAGTCAGTCAGTCACTCAGTCAGTCAGTTAGTCCTTCAGCCAGTCAGTCAAGCAGTCAGTCATTTAGTCTCAGTCAGTCAGTCATTCAGTCAGTCAGTCAGTCAGGCAGTCAGTCAGTCAGTCAGTCGGTCAGTCCTGTGCAGTCAGTTAGTCACTAAAGCAGTCAGTCAGTCTCAGTCAGTCAGTCTCGGTCAGTCAGTCATTCAGTCAGTCAGTCAGTCAGGCAGTCAGTCAGTCGGTCAGCCTTATTCAGTCAGTCTGTCAGTCAGTCAGTCAGTCAGCCTTATTCAGTCAGTCTGTCAGTCATCCTTATTCAGTCAGTCTGTCAGTCAGTCAGTCGGTCAGTCCTGTCCAGTCAGTTAGTCAGTCAAGCAGTCAGTCAGGTAGTCAAGCAGTCAGTCAGTCAGTGTCAGTCAGTCATTTAGTCATTCAGTCAGTCAGTGAAATAGCCAGTCAGAGAGTCAAGCAGTCAGTCAGTCAGTCTCAGTCAGTCAGTTAGTCAGTCAGTCAGTCAGTCCAGTCTCAGTCAGTCAGGCAGTTAGTCAGTCAGTCTCGGTCAGTCAGTGAGTCAGTCTCAGTCAGTCAGTTAGTCAGTCAGTCAGTCAGTCAGTCAGTCAGTCCAGTCTCAATCAGTCAGGCAGTTAGTCAGTCAGTCTCGGTCAGTCAGTGAGTCAGTCAGTCAGTATCAGTCAGTCAGTGAGTCAGTCTGTCAGTCAGGCAGTAAGACTCCGCTCGACAGAACTCCGATAGCCTAATGGCTAGACCGCTGGTCTTCCAAGCGAGTGGCCTGGGTTCGAGTCCCAGCCGGAGCGAATATCTTCAATGTATATATTTCTTTTCTAATTTGGAAATTCTTTTTTTTTTTTCAATTTCTTTCCTTTGCAATTATTGATTATTTATGTAGGGAAGAAAATTCTGAGTCAGTTTAATTTTTCGACACGAAGATTTCAAAGTGTTTAAATAAACAATTACCAAGGTGCATTTTTTGTTTTTATTATATTTAAAACTCCCACCGACAGAGCTCCCATAGACTAATGGCTAGAGTGTTAGGCTTCCAAGCGAGTGGCCCTGGGTTCGAGTCCCAGCCTGAACGAAAATCTTCAATGTATACTTTTAGTTTCTAATTTGAAATTTCTTCTTCTTTTTTTTTAATTTTTCTCTTTTGCGAATATTGATTATTTATGTAGGGAGAAAAATTCTGAGTCAGTTTAATTATTCGACCTGTAAATTTCAAAGTGTTTGAATCAATAATTACCAAGGTGCATTTTTTGTTTTTATTATATTTAAGACTTCCATCGACAGAGCTCCGATAGCCTAATGGCTAGACCGTTGGGTTCCAAGCGCGTGGTACTGGGTTCGAGTCCCGGCCGGAACGAAAATCTTCCATGTATATATTTCTCTTCTAATTTGAAGATTCTTTTTTTTTTCAATTTCTTTCTTTTGCAAATATGGATTATTTATGTACGGAAGAAAATTCTGAGTCAGTTTAATCATTCGACCTTTAGATTTCAAAGATTTTAGATCAATAATTACTAAGGTGCATTTTTTGTTTTTATTATAATTAAGACACCGATCAACAGAGATCCGATAGTATATTGGCGAGAGCGTTGGGCTTCCATGAGTGTCGCCCTGGGTTCAAATCCCAGCCGGAAAGGAAATCTTAAATGCAAATATTTTTTTCTAATTTTATAATTCTTTTTTTTTTTATTTTTCCCTTTTGCGAAGTCAGTCAGTCAGTCTGACAGTCAATCAGTCAAGCACTCAGTCATTCAGTCTCAGTCAGTCAGTCCAGTCAGTCAGTCACTCAGTCAGTCAGTTAGTCCTTCAGCCAGTCAGTCAAGCAGTCAGTCATTTAGTCTCAGTCAGTCAGTCATTCAGTCAGTCAGTCAGTCAGGCTGTCAGTCAGTCAGTCAGTCGGTCAGTCCTGTGCAGTCAGTTAGTCACTAAAGCAGTCAGTCAGTCTCAGTCAGTCAGTCAGTCCAGTCCAGTCTCAGTCAGTCAGTCAGGCAGTCAGTCAGTCGGTCAGCCTTATTCAGTCAGTCTGTCAGTCAGTCAGTCAGTCAGCCTTATTCAGTCAATCTGTCAGTCATCCTTATTCAGTCAGTCTGTTAGTCAGTCAGTCGGTCAGTCCTGTCCAGTCAGTTAGTCAGTCAAGCAGTCAGTCAGGTAGTCAAGCAGTCAGTCAGTCAGTGTCAGTCAGTCATTTAGTCATTCAGTCAGTCAGTGAAATAGCCAGTCAGAGAGTCAAGCAGTCAGTCAGTCAGTCTCAGTCAGTCAGTTAGTCAGTCAGTCAGTCAGTCAGTCAGTCAGTCCAGTCTCAGTCAGTCACGCAGTTAGTCAGTCAGTCTCGGTCAGTCAGTGAGTCAGTCAGTCAGTATCAGTCAGACAGTGAGTCAGTCTGTCAGTCAGGCAGTATCAGTCAGGCAGTAAGACTCCGCTCGACAGAACTCCGATAGCCTAATGGCTAGACCGCTGGTCTTCCAAGCGAGTGGCCTGGGTTCGAGTCCCAGCCGGAGCGAATATCTTCAATGTATATATTTCTTTTCTAATTTGAAAATTCTTTTTTTTTTCAATTTCTTTCCTTTGCAATTATTGATTATTTATGTAGGGAAGAAAATTCTGAGTCAGTTTAATTTTTCGACACGAAGATTTCAAAGTGTTTAAATAAACAATTACCAAGGTGCATTTTTTGTTTTTATTATATTTAAAACTCCCACCGACAGAGTTCCCATAGACTAATGGCTAGAGTGTTAGGCTTCCAAGCGAGTGGCCCTGGGTTCGAGTCCCAGCCTGAACGAAAATCTTCAATGTATACTTTTAGTTTCTAATTTGAAATTTCTTCTTCTTTTTTTTTTAATTTTTCTCTTTTGCGAATATTGATTATTTATGTAGGGAGAAAAATTCTGAGTCAGTTTAATTATTCGACCTGTAAATTTCAAAGTGTTTGAATCAATAATTACCAAGGTGCATTTTTTGTTTTTATTATATTTTAGACTTCCATCGACAGAGCTCCGATAGCCTAATAGCTAGACCTTTGGGTTCCTAGCGCGTGGTACTGGGTTCGAGTCCCGGCCGGAAAGGAAATCTTAAATGCAAATATTTTTTTCTAATTTTATAATTCTTTTTTTTATTTTTCCCTTTTGCGAAGTCAGTCAGTCAGTCTGACAGTCAATCAGTCAAGCACTCAGTCATTCAGTCTCAGTCAGTCAGTCCAGTCAGTCAGTCACTCAGTCAGTCAGTTAGTCCTTCAGCCAGTCAGTCAAGCAGTCAGTCATTTAGTCTCAGTCAGTCAGTCATTCAGTCAGTCAGTCAGGCAGTCAGTCAGTCAGTCAGTCGGTCAGTCCTGTGCAGTCAGTTAGTCACTAAAGCAGTCAGTCAGTCTCAGTCAGTCAGGCTCGGTCAGTCAGTCAGTCAGTCATTCAGTCAGTCAGTCAGTCAGTCTCGGTCAGTCAGTCAGTCAGTCATTCAGTCAGTCAGTCATTCAGTCAGTCAGTCATTCAGTCAGTCAGTCAGTCAGGCAGTCAGTCAGTCGGTCAGCCGTATTTAGTCAGTCTGTCAGTCAGTCAGTCAGTCAGGCTTATTCAGTCAGTCTGTCAGTCATCCTTATTCAGTCTGTCTGTCAGTCAGGCAGTAAGACTCCGCTCGACAGAACTCCGATAGCCTAATGGCTAGACCGCTGGTCTTCCAAGCGAGTGGCCTGGGTTCGAGTCCCAGCCGGAGCGAATATCTTCAATGTATATATTTCTTTTCTAATTTGAAAATTCTTTTTTTTTTCAATTTCTTTCCTTTGCAATTATTGATTATTTATGTAGGGAAGAAAATTCTGAGTCAGTTTAATTTTTCGACACAAAGATTTCAAAGTGTTTAAATAAACAATTACCAAGGTGCATTTTTTGTTTTTATTATATTTAAAACTCCCACCGACAGAGCTCCCATAGACTAATGGCTAGAGTGTTAGGCTTCCAAGCGAGTGGCCCTGGGTTCGAGTCCCAGCCTGAACGAAAATCTTCAATGTATACTTTTAGTTTCTAATTTGAAATTTCTTCTTCTTTTTTTTTTAATTTTTCTCTTTTGCGAATATTGATTATTTATGTAGGGAGAAAAATTCTGAGTCAGTTTAATTATTCGACCTGTAAATTTCAAAGTGTTTGAATCAATAATTACCAAGGTGCATTTTTTGTTTTTATTATATTTAAGACTTCCATCGACAGAGCTCCGATAGCCTAATGGCTAGACTGTTGGGTTCCTAGCGCGTGGTACTGGGTTCGAGTCCCGGCCGGAAAGGAAATCTTAAATGCAAATATTTTTTTCTAATTTTATAATTCTTTTTTTTTATTTTTCCCTTTTGCGAAGTCAGTCAGTCAGTCTGACAGTCAATCAGTCAAGCACTCAGTCATTCAGTCTCAGTCAGTCAGTCCAGTCAGTCAGTCATTCAGTCAGTCAGTTAGTCCTTCAGCCAGTCAGTCAAGCAGTCAGTCATTTAGTCTCAGTCAGTCAGTCATTCAGTCAGTCAGTCAGTCAGGCAGTCAGTCAGTCAGTCAGTCGGTCAGTCCTGTGCAGTCAGTTAGTCACTAAAGCAGTCAGTCAGTCTCAGTCAGTCAGTCAGTCAGTCAGTCCAGTCCAGTCTCAGTCAGTCAGTCAGTCAGTCTCGGTCAGTCAGTCAGTCAGTCATTCAGTCAGTCAGTCAGTCAGGCAGTCAGTCAGTCGGTCAGCCTTATTCAGTCAGTCTGTCAGTCAGTCAGTCAGTCAGCCTTATTCAGTCAGTCTGTCAGTCATCCTTATTCAGTCAGTCTGTCAGTCAGTCAGTCGGTCAGTCCTGTCCAGTCAGTTAGTCAGTCAAGCAGTCAGTCAGTCAGTGTCAGTCAGTCATTTAGTCATTCAGTCAGTCAGTGAAATAGCCAGTCACAGAGTCAAGCAGTCAGTCAGTCAGTCTCAGTCAGTCAGTTAGTCAGTCAGTCAGTCAGTCAGTCAGTCAGTCCAGTCTCAGTCAGTCAGGCAGTTAGTCAGTCAGTCTCGGTCAGTCAGTGAGTCAGTCAGTCAGTATCAGTCAGTCAGTGAGTCAGTCTGTCGGTCAGGCAGTAAGACTCCCCTCGACAGAACTCCGATAGCCTAATGGCTAGACCGCTGGTCTTCCAAGCGAGTGGCCTGGGTTCGAGTCCCAGCCGGAGCGAATATCTTCAATGTATATATTTCTTTTCTAATTTGAAAATTCTTTTTTTTTCAATTTCTTTCCTTTGCAATTATTGATTATTTATGTAGGGAAGAAAATTCTGAGTCAGTTTAATTTTTCGACACAAAGATTTCAAAGTGTTTAAATAAACAATTACCAAGGTGCATTTTTTGTTTTTATTATATTTAAAACTCCCACCGACAGAGCTCCCATAGACTAATGGCTAGAGTGTTAGGCTTCCAAGCGAGTGGCCCTGGGTTCGAGTCCCAGCCTGAACGAAAATCTTCAATGTATACTTTTAGTTTCTAATTTGAAATTTCTTCTTCTTTTTTTTTTTAAATTTTTCTCTTTTGCGAATATTGATTATTTATGTAGGGAGAAAAATTCTGAGTCAGTTTAATTATTCGACCTGTAAATTTCAAAGTGTTTGAATCAATAATTACCAAGGTGCATTTTTTGTTTTTATTATATTTAAGACTTCCATCGACAGAGGTCCGATAGCCTAATGGCTAGACCGTTGGGTTCCAAGCGCGTGGTACTGGGTTCGAGTCCCGGCCGGAACGAAAATCTTCCATGTATATATTTCTCTTCTAATTTGAAGATTCTTTTTTTTTTTCAATTTCTTTCTTTTGCAAATATGGATTATTTATGTACGGAAGAAAATTCTGAGTCAGTTTAATCATTCGACCTTTAGATTTCAAAGATTTTAGATCAATAATTACTAAGGTGCATTTTTTGTTTTTATTATAATTAAGACACCGATCAACAGAGATCCGATAGTACATTGGCGAGAGCGTTGGGCTTCCATGAGTGTCGCCCTGGGTTCAAATCCCAACCGGAAAGGAAATCTTAAATGCAAATATTTTTTTCTAATTTTATAATTCTTTTTTTTATTTTTCCCTTTTGCGAAGTCAGTCAGTCAGTCTGACAGTCAATCAGTCAAGCACTCAGTCATTCAATCTCAGTCAGTCAGTCCAGTCAGTCAGTCACTCAGTCAGTCAGTTAGTCCTTCAGCCAGTCAGTCAAGCAGTCAGTCATTTAGTCTCAGTCAGTCAGTCAGTCAGTCAGTCAGTCGGTCAGTCCTGTGCAGTCAGTTAGTCACTAAAGCAGTCAGTCAGTCTCAGTCAGTCAGTCAGTCAGTCAGTCCAGTCCAGTCTCAGTCAGTCAGTCAGTCAGTCTCGGTCAGTCAGTCAGTCAGTCATTCAGTCAGTCAGTCAGTCATTCAGTCAGTCAGTCAGTCAGGCAGTCAGTCAGTCGGTCAGCCTTATTCAGTCAGTCTGTCAGTCAGTCAGTCAGTCAGCCTTATTCAGTCAGTCTGTCAGTCATCCTTATTCAGTCAGTCTGTCAGTCAGTCAGTCGGTCAGTCCTGTCCAGTCAGTTAGTCAGTCAAGCAGTCAGTCAGGTAGTCAAGCAGTCAGTCAGTCAGTGTCAGTCAGTCATTTATTCATTCAGTCAGTCACTGAAATAGCCAGTCAGAGAGTCAAGCAGTCAGTCAGTCAGTCTCAGTCAGTCAGTCAGTCAGTCAGTCAGTCAGTCCAGTCTCAGTCAGTCAGGCATTTAGTCAGTCAGTCTCGGTCAGTCAGTGAGTCAGTCAGTCAGTATCAGTCAGTCAGTGAGTCAGTCTGTCAGTCAGGCAGTATCAGTCAGGCAGTAAGACTCCGCTCGACAGAACTCCGATAGCCTAATGGCTAGACCGCTGGTCTTCCAAGCGAGTGGCCTGGGTTCGAGTCCCAGCCGGAGCGAATATCTTCAATGTATATATTTCTTTTCTAATTTGAAAATTCTTTTTTTTTTCAAATTCTTTCCTTTGCAATTATTGATTATTTATGTAGGGAAGAAAATTCTGAGTCAGTTTAATTTTTCGACACGAAGATTTCAAAGTGTTTAAATAAACAATTACCAAGGTGCATTTTTTGTTTTTATTATATTTAAAACTCCCACCGACAGAGCTCCCATAGACTAATGGCTAGTGTGTTAGGCTTCCAAGCGAGTGGCCCTGGGTTCGAGCCCCAGCCTGAACGAAAATCTTCAATGTATACTTTTAGTTTCTAATTTGAAATTTCTTCTTCTTTTTTTTTTTTTAATTTTTCTCTTTTGCGAATATTGATTATTTATGTAGGGAGAAAAATTCTGAGTCAGTTTAATTATTCGACCTGTAAATTTCAAAGTGTTTGAATCAATAATTACCAAGGTGCATTTTTTGTTTTTATTATATTTAAGACTTCCATCGACAGAGGTCCGATAGCCTAATGGCTAGACCGTTGGGTTCCAAGCGCGTGGTACTGGGTTCGAGTCCCGGCCGGAACGAAAATCTTCCATGTATATATTTCTCTTCTAATTTGAAGATTCTTTTTTTTTTCAATTTCTTTCTTTTGCAAATATGGATTATTTATGTACGGAAGAAAATTCTGAGTCAGTTTAATCATTCGACCTTTAGATTTCAAAGATTTTAGATCAATAATTACTAAGGTGCATTTTTTGTTTTTATTATAATTAAGACACCGATCAACAGAGATCCGATAGTACATTGGCGAGAGCGTTGGGCTTCCATGAGTGTCGCCCTGGGTTCAAATCCCAGCCGGAAAGGAAATCTTAAATGCAAATATTTTTTTCTAATTTTATAATTCTTTTTTTTATTTTTCCCTTTTGCGAAGTCAGTCAGTCAGTCTGACAGTCAATCAGTCAAGCACTCAGTCATTCAATCTCAGTCAGTCAGTCCAGTCAGTCAGTCACTCAGTCAGTCAGTTAGTCCTTCAGCCAGTCAGTCAAGCAGTCAGTCATTTAGTCTCATTCAGTCAGTCAGTCAGTCAGTCAGTCGGTCAGTCCTGTGCAGTCAGTTAGTCACTAAAGCAGTCAGTCAGTCTCAGTCAGTCAGTCAGTCAGTCAGTCCAGTCCAGTCTCAGTCAGTCAGTCAGTCAGTCTCGGTCAGTCAGTCAGTCAGTCATTCAGTCAGTCAGTCAGTCATTCAGTCAGTCAGTCAGTCAGGCAGTCAGTCAGTCGGTCAGCCTTATTCAGTCAGTCTGTCAGTCAGTCAGTCAGTCAGCCTTATTCAGTCAGTCTGTCAGTCATCCTTATTCAGTCAGTCTGTCAGTCAGTCAGTCGGTCAGTCCTGTCCAGTCAGTTAGTCAGTCAAGCAGTCAGTCAGGTAGTCAAGCAGTCAGTCAGTCAGTGTCAGTCAGTCATTTATTCATTCAGTCAGTCAGTGAAATAGCCAGTCAGAGAGTCAAGCAGTCAGTCAGTCAGTCTCAGTCAGTCAGTCAGTCAGTCAGTCAGTCAGTCCAGTCTCAGTCAGTCAGGCATTTAGTCAGTCAGTCTCGGTCAGTCAGTGAGTCAGTCAGTCAGTATCAGTCAGTCAGTGAGTCAGTCTGTCAGTCAGGCAGTATCAGTCAGGCAGTAAGACTCCGCTCGACAGAACTCCGATAGCCTAATGGCTAGACCGCTGGTCTTCCAAGCGAGTGGCCTGGGTTCGAGTCCCAGCCGGAGCGAATATCTTCAATGTATATATTTCTTTTCTAATTTGAAAATTCTTTTTTTTTTCAAATTCTTTCCTTTGCAATTATTGATTATTTATGTAGGGAAGAAAATTCTGAGTCAGTTTAATTTTTCGACACGAAGATTTCAAAGTGTTTAAATAAACAATTACCAAGGTGCATTTTTTGTTTTTATTATATTTAAAACTCCCACCGACAGAGCTCCCATAGACTAATGGCTAGTGTGTTAGGCTTCCAAGCGAGTGGCCCTGGGTTCGAGCCCCAGCCTGAACGAAAATCTTCAATGTATACTTTTAGTTTCTAATTTGAAATTTCTTCTTCTTTTTTTTTTTAATTTTTCTCTTTTGCGAATATTGATTATTTATGTAGGGAGAAAAATTCTGAGTCAGTTTAATTATTCGACCTGTAAATTTCAAAGTGTTTGAATCAATAATTACCAAGGTGCATTTTTTGTTTTTATTATATTTAAGACTTCCATCGACAGAGCTCCGATAGCCTAATGGCTAGACTGTTGGGTTCCTAGCGCGTGGTACTGGGTTCGAGTCCCGGCCGGAAAGGAAATCTTAAATGCAAATATTTTTTTCTAATTTTATAATTCTTTTTTTTTATTTTTCCCTTTTGCGAAGTCAGTCAGTCAGTCTGACAGTCAATCAGTCAAGCACTCAGTCATTCAGTCTCAGTCAGTCAGTCCAGTCAGTCAGTCACTCAGTCAGTCAGTTAGTCCTTCAGCCAGTCAGTCAAGCAGTCAGTCATTTAGTCTCAGTCAGTCAGTCATTCAGTCAGTCAGTCAGTCAGTCAGTCAGGCAGTCAGTAAGTCAGTCAGTCGGTCAGTCCTGTGCAGTCAGTTAGTCACTAAAGCAGTCAGTCAGTCTCAGTCAGTCAGTCAGTCAGTCAGTCCAGTCCAGTCTCAGTCAGTCAGTCGGTCAGCCTTATTCAGTCAGTCTGTCAGTCAGTCAGTCAGTCAGCCTTATTCAGTCAGTCTGTCAGTCATCCTTATTCAGTCAGTCTGTCAGTCAGTCAGTCGGTCAGTCCTGTCCAGTCAGTTAGTCAGTCAAGCAGTCAGTCAGGTAGTCAAGCAGTCAGTCAGTCCGTCTCAGTCAGTCAGTTAGTCAGTCAGTCAGTCAGTCAGTCCAGTCTCAGTCAGTCAGGCAGTTAGTCAGTCAGTCTCGGTGAGTCAGTGAGTCAGTCAGTCAGTATCAGTCAGTCAGTGAGTCAGTCTGTCAGTCAGGCAGTATCAGTCAGGCAGTAAGACTCCGCTCGACAGAACTCCGATAGCCTAATGGCTAGACCGCTGGTCTTCCAAGCGAGTGACCTGGGTTCGAGTCCCAGCCGGAGCGAATATCTTCAATGTATATATTTCTTTTCTAATTTGAAAATTCTTTTTTTTTCAATTTCTTTCCTTTGCAATTATTGATTATTTATGTAGGGAAGAAAATTCTGAGTCAGTTTAATTTTTCGACACGAAGATTTCAAAGTGTTTAAATAAACAATTACCAAGGTGCATTTTTTGTTTTTATTATATTTAAAACTCCCTCCGACAGAGCTCCCATAGACTAATGGCTAGAGTGTTAGGCTTCCAAGCGAGTGGCCCTGGGTTCGAGTCCCAGCCTGAACGAAAATCTTCAATGTATACTTTTAGTTTCTAATTTGAAATTTCTTCTTCTTTTTTTATAATTTTTCTCTTTTGCGAATATTGATTATTTATGTAGGGAGAAAAATTCTGAGTCAGTTTAATTATTCGACCTGTAAATTTCAAAGTGTTTGAATCAATAATTACCAAGGTGCATTTTTTGTTTTTATTATATTTAAGACTTCCATCGACAGAGCTCCGATAGCCTAATGGCTAGACCGTTGGGTTCCTAGCGCGTGGTACTGGGTTCGAGTCCCGGCCGGAAAGGAAATCTTAAATGCAAATATTTTTTTCTAATTTTATAATTCTTTTTTTTTTATTTTTCCCTTTTGCGAAGTCAGTCAGTCAGTCTGACAGTCAATCAGTCAAGCACTCAGTCATTCAGTCTCAGTCAGTCAGTCCAGTCAGTCAGTCACTCAGTCAGTCAGATAGTCCTTCAGCCAGTCAGTCAAGCAGTCAGTCATTTAGTCTCAGTCAGTCAGTCATTCAGTCAGTCAGTCAGGCAGTCAGTCAGTCAGTCAGTCAGTCAGGCAGTCAGTCAGTCAGTCAGTCAGTCGGTCAGTCCTGTGCAGTCAGTTAGTCACTAAAGCAGTCAGTCAGTCTCAGTCAGTCAGTCAGTCAGTCAGTCCAGTCCAGTCTCAGTCAGTCAGTCAGTCAGTCTCGGTCAGTCAGTCAGTCAGTCATTCAGTCAGTCAGTCAGTCAGGCAGTCAGTCAGTCGGTCAGCCTTATTCAGTCAGTCTGTCAGTCAGTCAGTCAGTCAGCCTTATTCAGTCAGTCTGTCAGTCATCCTTATTCAGTCAGTCTGTCAGTCAGTCAGTCGGTCAGTCCTGTCCAGTCAGTTAGTCAGTCAAGCAGTCAGTCAGGTAGTCAAGCAGTCAGTCAGTCAGTGTCAGTCAGTCATTTAGTCATTCAGTCAGTCAGTGAAATAGCCAGTCACAGAGTCAAGCAGTCAGTCAGTCAGTCTCAGTCAGTCAGTTAGTCAGTCAGTCAGTCTCGGTCAGTCAGTGAGTCAGTCAGTCAGTATCAGTCAGTCAGTGAGTCAGTCTGTCAGTCAGGCAGTATCAGTCAGGCAGTAAGACTCCGCTCGACAGAACTCCGATAGCCTAATGGCTAGACCGCTGGTCTTCCAAGCGAGTGGCC
This sequence comes from Uloborus diversus, assembly GCF_026930045.1. NCBI lineage: Eukaryota > Metazoa > Arthropoda > Arachnida > Araneae > Uloboridae > Uloborus > Uloborus diversus. Next base: position 342,933 of record NW_026558549.1, on the reverse strand, counting down.
TGGGTTCGAGTCCCAGCCGGAGCGAATATCTTCAATGTATATATTTCTTTTCTAATTTGAAAATTCTTTTTTTTTTCAATTTCTTTCCTTTGCAATTATTGATTATTTATGTAGGGAAGAAAATTCTGAGTCAGTTTAATTTTTCGACACGAAGATTTCAAAGTGTTTAAATAAACAATTACCAAGGTGCATTTTTTGTTTTTATTATATTTAAAACTCCCACCGACAGAGCTCCCATAGACTAATGGCTAGAGTGTTAGGCTTCCAAGCGAGTGGCCCTGGGTTCGAGTCCCAGCCTGAACGAAAATCTTCAATGTATACTTTTAGTTTCTAATTTGAAATTTCTTCTTCTTTTTTTTTTAATTTTTCTCTTTTGCGAATATTGATTATTTATGTAGAGAGAAAAATTCTGAGTCAGTTTAATTATTCGACCTGTAAATTTCAAAGTGTTTGAATCAATAATTACCAAGGTGCATTTTTTGTTTTTATTATATTTAAGACTTCTATCGACAGAGCTCCGATAGCCTAATGGCTAGACCGTTGGGTTCCAAGCGCGTGGTACTGGGTTCGAGTCCCGGCCGGAACGAAAATCTTCCATGTATATATTTCTCTTCTAATTTGAAGATTCTTTTTTTTTTCAATTTCTTTCTTTTGCAAATATGGATTATTTATGTACGGAAGAAAATTCTGAGTCAGTTTAATCATTCGACCTTTAGATTTCAAAGATTTTAGATCAATAATTACTAAGGTGCATTTTTTGTTTTTATTATAATTAAGACACCGATCAACAGAGATCCGATAGTATATTGGCGAGAGCGTTGGGCTTCCATGAGTGTCGCCCTGGGTTCAAATCCCAGCCGGAAAGGAAATCTTAAATGCAAATATTTTTTTCTAATTTTATAATTCTTTTTTTTTTATTTTTCCCTTTTGCGAAGTCAGTCAGTCAGTCTGACAGTCAATCAGTCAAGCACTCAGTCATTCAGTCTCAGTCAGTCAGTCCAGTCAGTCAGTCACTCAGTCAGTCAGTTAGTCCCTCAGCCAGTCAGTCAAGCAGTCAGTCATTTAGTCTCAGTCAGTCAGTCAGTCAGTCAGTCAGGCAGTCAGTCAGTCAGTCAGTCGGTCAGTCCTGTGCAGTCAGTTAGTCACTAAAGCAGTCAGTCAGTCTCAGTCAGTCAGTCAGTCAGTCAGTCCAGTCCAGTCTCAGTCAGTCAGTCAGTCAGTCTCGGTCAGTCAGTCAGTCAGTCATTCAGTCAGTCAGTCAGTCAGGCAGTCAGTCAGTCGGTCAGCCTTATTCAGTCAGTCTCTCAGTCAGTCAGTCAGTCAGCCTTATTCAGTCAGTCTGTCAGTCATCCTTATTCAGTCAGTCTGTCAGTCAGTCAGTCGGTCAGTCCTGTCCAGTCAGTTAGTCAGTCAAGCAGTCAGTCAGGTAGTCAAGCAGTCAGTCAGTCAATGTCAGTCAGTCATTTAGTCATTCAGTCAGTCAGTGAAATAGCCAGTCAGAGAGTCAAGCAGTCAGTCAGTCAGTCTCAGTCAGTCAGTCTCAGTCAGTCAGTTAGTCAGTTAGTCAGTCAGTCAGTCAGTCAGTCCAGTCTCAGTCAGTCAGGCAGTTAGTCAGTCAGTCTCGGTCAGTCAGTGAGTCAGTCAGTCAGTATCAGTCAGTCAGTGAGTCAGTCTGTCAGTCAGGCAGTATCAGTCAGGCAGTAAGACTCCGCTCGACAGAATTCCGATAGCCTAATGGCTAGACCGCTGGTCTTCCAAGCGAGTGGCCTGGGTTCGAGTCCCAGCCGGAGCGAATATCTTCGATGTATATATTTCTTTTCTAATTTGAAAATTCTTTTTTTTTCAATTTCTTTCCTTTGCAATTATTGATTATTTATGTAGGGAAGAAAATTCTGAGTCAGTTTAATTTTTCGACACGAAGATTTCAAAGTGTTTAAATAAACAATTACCAAGGTGCATTTTTTGTTTTTATTATATTTAAAACTCCCACCGACAGAGCTCCGATAGACTAATGGCTAGAGTGTTAGGCTTCCAAGCGAGTGGCCCTGGGTTCGAGTCCCAGCCTGAACGAAAATCTTCAATGTATACTTTTAGTTTCTAATTTGAAATTTCTTCTTCTTTTTTTTTAATTTTTCTCTTTTGCGAATATTGATTATTTATGTAGGGAGAAAAATTCTGAGTCAGTTTAATTATTCGACCTGTAAATTTCAAAGTGTTTGAATCAATAATTACCAAGGTGCATTTTTTGTTTTTATTATATTTAAGACTTCCATCGACAGAGCTCCGATAGCCTAATGGCTAGACCGTTGGGTTCCTAGCGCGTGGTACTGGGTTCGAGTCCCGGCCGGAAAGGAAATCTTAAATGCAAATATTTTTTTCTAATTTTATAATTCTTTTTTTTTATTTTTCCCTTTTGCGAAGTCAGTCAGTCAGTCTGACAGTCAATCAGTCAAGCACTCAGTCATTCAGTCTCAGTCAGTCAGTCCAGTCAGTCAGTCAGTTAGTCCTTCAGCCAGTCAGTCAAGCAGTCAGTCATTTAGTCTCAGTCAGTCAGTCATTCAGTCAGTCAGTCAGTCAGGCAGTCAGTCAGTCAGTCAGTCGGTCAGTCCTGTGCAGTCAGTTAGTCACTAAAGCAGTCAGTCAGTCTCAGTCAGTCAGTCTCGGTCAGTCAGTCAGTCAGTCATTCAGTCAGTCAGTCAGTCAGTCTCGGTCAGTCAGTCAGTCAGTCATTCAGTCAGTCAGTCATTCAGTCAGTCAGTCAGTCAGGCAGTCAGTCAGTCGGTCAGCCTTATTCAGTCAGTCTGTCAGTCAGTCAGTCAGTCAGGCTTATTCAGTCAGTCTGTCAGTCATCCTTATTCAGTCAGTCTGTCAGTCAGTCAGTCGGTCAGTCCTGTCCAGTCAGTTAGTCAGTCAAGCAGTCAGTCAGGTAGTCAAGCAGTCAGTCAGTCAGTGTCAGTCAGTCATTTATTCATTCAGTCAGTCAGTGAAATAGCCAGTCAGAGAGTCAAGCAGTCAGTCAGTCAGTCTCAGTCAGTCAGTTAGTCAGTCAGTCAGTCAGTCAGTCCAGTCTCAGTCAGTCAGGCAGTTAGTCAGTCAGTCTCGGTCAGTCAGTGAGTCAGTCAGTCAGTATCAGTCAGTCAGTGAGTCAGTCTGTCAGTCAGGCAGTATCAGTCAGGCAGTAAGACTCCGCTCGACAGAACTCCGATTGCCTAATGGCTAGACCGCTGGTCTTCCAAGCGAGTGGCCTGGGTTCGAGTCCCAGCCGGAGCGAATATCTTCAATGTATATATTTCTTTTCTAATTTGAAAATTCTTTTTTTTTCAATTTCTTTCCTTTGCAATTATTGATTATTTATGTAGGGAAGAAAATTCTGAGTCAGTTTAATTTTTCGACACGAAGATTTCAAAGTGTTTAAATAAACAATTACCAAGGTGCATTTTTTGTTTTTATTATATTTAAAACTCCCACCGACAGAGCTCCCATAGACCAATGGCTAGAGTGTTAGGCTTCCAAGCGAGTGGCCCTGGGTTCGAGTCCCAGCCTGAACGAAAATCTTCAATGTATACTTTTAGTTTCTAATTTGAAATTTCTTCTTTTTTTTTTAATTTTTCTCTTTTGCGAATATTGATTATTTATGTAGGGAGAAAAATTCTGAGTCAGTTTAATTATTCGACCTGTAAATTTCAAAGTGTTTGAATCAATAATTACCAAGGTGCATTTTTTGTTTTTATTATATTTAAGACTTCCATCGACAGAGCTCCGATAGCCTAATGGCTAGACTGTTGGGTTCCTAGCGCGTGGTACTGGGTTCGAGTCCCGGCCGGAAAGGAAATCTTAAATGTAAATATTTTTTTCTAATTTTATAATTCTTTTTTTTTTATTTTTCCCTTTTGCGAAGTCAGTCAGTCAGTCTGACAGTCAATCAGTCAAGCACTCAGTCATTCAGTCTCAGTCAGTCAGTCCAGTCAGTCAGTCACTCAGTCAGTCAGTTAGTCCTTCAGCCAGTCAGTCAAGCAGTCAGTCATTTAGTCTCAGTCAGTCAGTCATTCAGTCAGTCAGTCAGTCAGTCAGTCAGGCAGTCAGTCAGTCAGTCAGTCGGTCAGTCCTGTGCAGTCAGTTAGTCACTAAAGCAGTCAGTCAGTCTCAGTCAGTCAGTCAGTCAGTCAGTCCAGTCCAGTCTCAGTCAGTCAGTCAGTCAGTCTCGGTCAGTCAGTCAGTCAGTCATTCAGTCAGTCAGTCAGTCAGGCAGTCAGTCAGTCGGTCAGCCTTATTCAGTCAGTCTGTCAGTCAGTCAGTCAGTCAGCCTTATTCAGTCAGTCTGTCAGTCATCCTTATTCAGTCAGTCTGTCAGTCAGTCAGTCGGTCAGTCCTGTCCAGTCAGTTAGTCAGTCAAGCAGTCAGTCAGGTAGTCAAGCAGTCAGTCAGTCAGTGTCAGTCAGTCATTTAGTCATTCAGTCAGTCAGTGAAATAGCCAGTCAGAGAGTCAAGCAGTCAGTCAATCAGTCTCAGTCAGTCAGTTAGTCAGTCAGTCAGTCAGTCAGTCAGTCAGTCCAGTCTTAGTCAGTCAGGCAGTTAGTCAGTCAGTCTCGGTCAGTCAGTGAGTCAGTCAGTCAGTATCAGTCAGTCAGTGAGTCAGTCTGTCAGTCAGGCAGTATCAGTCAGGCAGTAAGACTCCGCTCGACAGAACTCCGATAGCCTAATGGCTAGACCGCTGGTCTTCCAAGCGAGTGGCCTGGGTTCGAGTCCCAGCCGGAGCGAATATCTTCAATGTATATATTTCTTTTCTAATTTGAAAATTCTTTTTTTTTCGATTTCTTTCCTTTGCAATTATTGATTATTTATGTAGGGAAGAAAATTCTGAGTCAGTTTAATTTTTCGACACGAAGATTTCAAAGTGTTTAAATAAACAATTACCAAGGTGCATTTTTTGTTTTTATTATATTTAAAACTCCCACCGACAGAGCTCCCATAGACTAATGGCTAGAGTGTTAGGCTTCCAAGAGAGTGGCCCTGGGTTCGAGTCCCAGCCTGAACGAAAATCTTCAATGTATACTTTTAGTTTCTAATTTGAAATTTCTTCTTCTTTTTTTTTAATTTTTCTCTTTTGCGAATATTGATTATTTACGTAGGGAGAAAAATTCTGAGTCAGTTTAATTATTCGACCTGTAAATTTCAAAGTGTTTGAATCAATAATTACCAAGGTGCATTTTTTGTTTTTATTATATTTAAGACTTCCATCGACAGAGCTCCGATAGCCTAATGGCTAGACCGTTGGGTTCCAAGCGCGTGGTACTGGGTTCGAGTCCCGGCCGGAACGAAAATCTTCCATGTATATATTTCTCTTCTAATTTGAAGATTCTTTTTTTTTTCAATTTCTTTCTTTTGCAAATATGGATTATTTATGTACGGAAGAAAATTCTGAGTCAGTTTAATCATTCGACCTTTAGATTTCAAAGATTTTAGATCAATAATTACTAAGGTGCATTTTTTGTTTTTATTATAATTAAGACACCGATCAACAGAGATCCGATAGTATATTGGTGAGAGCGTTGGGCTTCCATGAGTGTCGCCCTGGGTTCAAATCCCAGCCGGAAAGGAAATCTTAAATGCAAATATTTTTTTCTAATTTTATAATTCTTTTTTTTTATTTTTCCCTTTTGCGAAGTCAGTCAGTCAGTCTGACAGTCAATCAGTCAAGCACTCAGTCATTCAGTCTCAGTCAGTCAGTCCAGTCAGTCAGTCACTCAGTCAGTCAGTTAGTCCTTCAGCCAGTCAGTCAAGCAGTCAGTCATTTAGTCTCAGTCAGTCAGTCAGTCAGTCAGTCGGTCAGTCCTGTGCAGTCAGTTAGTCACTAAAGCAGTCAGTCAGTCTCAGTCAGTCAGTCAGTCAGTCAGTCCAGTCCAGTCTCAGTCAGTCAGTCAGTCAGTCAGTCATTCAGTCAGTCAGTCAGTCAGGCAGTCAGTCAGTCGGTCAGCCTTATTCAGTCAGTCTGTCAGTCAGTCAGTCAGTCAGCCTTATTCAGTCAGTCTGTCAGTCAGTCAGTCGGTCAGTCCTGTCCAGTCAGTTAGTCAGTCAAGCAGTCAGTCAGGTAGTCAAGCAGTCAGTCAGTCAGTGTCAGTCAGTCATTTAGTCATTCAGTCAGTCAGTGAAATAGCCAGTCAGAGAGTCAAGCAGTCAGTCAGTCAGTCTCAGTCAGTCAGTTAGTCAGTCAGTCAGTCAGTCAGTCCAGTCTCAGTCAGTCAGGCAGTTAGTCAGTCAGTCTCGGTCAGTCAGTGAGTCAGTCAGTCAGTATCAGTCAGTCAGTGAGTCAGTCTGTCAGTCAGGCAGTATCAGTCAGGCAGTAAGACTCCGCTCGACAGAACTCCGATAGCCTAATGGCTAGACCGCTGGTCTTCCAAGCGAGTGGCCTGGGTTCGAGTCCCAGCCGGAGCGAATATCTTCAATGTATATATTTCTTTTCTAATTTGAAAATTCTTTTTTTTTTCAATTTCTTTCCTTTGCAATTATTGATTATTTATGTAGGGAAGAAAATTCTGAGTCAGTTTAATTTTTCGACACGAAGATTTCAAAGTGTTTAAATAAACAATTACCAAGGTGCATTTTTTGTTTTTATTATATTTAAAACTCCCACCGACAGAGCTCCCATAGACTAATGGCTAGTGTGTTAGGCTTCCAAGCGAGTGGCCCTGGGTTCGAGTCCCAGCCTGAACGAAAATCTTCAATGTATACTTTTAGTTTCTAATTTGAAATTTCTTCTTCTTTTTTTTTTAATTTTTCTCTTTTGCGAATATTGATTATTTATGTAGGGAGAAAAATTCTGAGTCAGTTTAATTATTCGACCTGTAAATTTCAAAGTGTTTGAATCAATAATTACCAAGGTGCATTTTTTGTTTTTATTATATTTAAGACTTCCATCGACAGAGCTCCGATAGCCTAATGGCTAAACTGTTGGGTTCCTAGCGCGTGGTACTGGGTTCGAGTCCCGGCCGGAAAGGAAATCTTAAATGCAAATATTTTTTTCTAATTTTATAATTCTTTTTTTTCATTTTTCCCTTTTGCGAAGTCAGTCAGTCAGTCTGACAGTCAATCAGTCAAGCACTCAGTCATTCAGTCTCAGTCAGTCAGTCCAGTCAGTCAGTCACTCAGTCAGTCAGTTAGTCCTTCAGCCAGTCAGTCAAGCAGTCAGTCATTTAGTCTCAGTCAGTCAGTCATTTAGTCAGTCAGTCAGTCAGTCAGTCAGGCAGTCAGTCAGTCAGTCAGTCGGTCAGTCCTGTGCAGTCAGTTAGTCACTAAAGCAGTCAGTCAGTCTCAGTCAGTCAGTCAGTCAGTCAGTCCAGTCCAGTCTCAGTCAGTCAGTCAGTCAGTCTCGGTCAGTCAGTCAGTCAGTCATTCAGTCAGTCAGTCAGTCAGGCAGTCAGTCAGTCGGTCAGCCTTATTCAGTCAGTCTGTCAGTCAGTCAGTCAGTCAGCCTTATTCAGTCAGTCTGTCAGTCATCCTTATTCAGTCAGTCTGTCAGTCAGTCAGTCGGTCAGTCCTGTCCAGTCAGTTAGTCAGTCAAGCAGTCAGTCAGGTAGTCAAGCAGTCAGTCAGTCAGTGTCAGTCAGTCATTTAGTCATTCAGTCAGTCAGTGAAATAGCCAGTCAGAGAGTCAAGCAGTCAGTCAGTCAGTCTCAGTCAGTCAGTTAGTCAGTCAGTCAGTCAGTCAGTCAGTCAGTCCAGTCTCAGTCAGTCAGGCAGTTAGTCAGTCAGTCTCGGTCAGTCAGTATCAGTCAGTCAGTGAGTCAGTCTGTCAGTCAGGCAGTATCAGTCAGGCAGTAAGACTCCGCTCGACAGAACTCCGATAGCCTAATGGCTAGACCGCTGGTCTTCCAAGCGAGTGGCCTGGGTTCGAGTCCCAGCCGGAGCGAATATCTTCAATGTATATATTTCTTTTCTAATTTGAAAATTCTTTTTTTTTTCAATTTCTTTCCTTTGCAATTATTGATTATTTATGTAGGGAAGAAAATTCTGAGTCAGTTTAATTTTTCGACACGAAGATTTCAAAGTGTTTAAATAAACAATTACCAAGGTGCATTTTTTGTTTTTTTAATATTTAAAACTCCCACCGACAGAGCTCCCATAGACTAATGGCTAGAGTGTTAGGCTTCCAAGCGAGTGGCCCTGGGTTCGAGGCCCAGCCTGAACGAAAATCTTCAATGTATGCTTTTAGTTTCTAATTTGAAATTTCTTCTTCTTTTTTTTTTAATTTTTCTCTTTTGCGAATATTGATTATTTATGTAGGGAGAAAAATTCTGAGTCAGTTTAATTATTCGACCTGTAAATTTCAAAGTGTTTGAATCAATAATTACCAAGGTGCATTTTTTGTTTTTATTATATTTAAGACTTCCATCGACAGAGCTCCGATAGCCTAATGGCTAGACTGTTGGGTTCCTAGCGCGTGGTACTGGGTTCGAGTCCCGGCCGGAAAGGAAATCTTAAATGCAAATATTTTTTTCTAATTTTATAATTCTTTTTTTTCATTTTTCCCTTTTGCGAAGTCAGTCAGTCAGTCTGACAGTCAATCAGTCAAGCACTCAGTCATTCAGTCTCAGTCAGTCAGTCCAGTCAGTCAGTCCAGTCAGTCAGTCACTCAGTCAGTCAGTTAGTCCTTCAGCCAGTCAGTCAAGCAGTCAGTCATTTAGTCTCAGTCAGTCAGTCATTCAGTCAGTCAGTCAGTCAGTCAGTCAGGCAGTCAGTCAGTCAGTCAGTCGGTCAGTCCTGTGCAGTCAGTTAGTCACTAAAGCAGTCAGTCAGTCTCAGTCAGTCAGTCAGTCAGTCAGTCCAGTCCAGTCTCAGTCAGTCAGTCAGTCAGTCTCGGTCAGTCAGTCAGTCAGTCATTCAGTCAGTCAGTCAGTCAGGCAGTCAGTCAGTCGGTCAGCCTTATTCAGTCAGTCTGTCAGTCAGTCAGTCAGTCAGCCTTATTCAGTCAGTCTGTCAGTCATCCTTATTCAGTCAGTCTGTCAGTCAGTCAGTCGGTCAGTCCTGTCCAGTCAGTTAGTCAGTCAAGCAGTCAGTCAGGTAGTCAAGCAGTCAGTCAGTCAGTGTCAGTCAGTCATTTAGTCATTCAGTCAGTCAGTGAAATAGCCAGTCAGAGAGTCAAGCAGTCAGTCAGTCAGTCTCAGTCAGTCAGTTAGTCAGTCAGTCAGTCAGTCAGTCCAGTCTCAGTCAGTCAGGCAGTTAGTCAGTCAGTCTCGGTCAGTCAGTGAGTCAGTCAGTCAGTATCAGTCAGTCAGTGAGTCAGTCTGTCAGTCAGGCAGTATCAGTCAGGCAGTAAGACTCCGCTCGACAGAACTCCGATAGCCTATTGGCTAGACCGCTGGTCTTCCAAGCGAGTGGCCTGGGTTCGAGTCCCAGCCGGAGCGAATATCTTCAATGTATATATTTCTTTTCTAATTTGAAAATTCTTTTTTTTTCAATTTCTTTCCTTTGCAATTATTGATTATTTATGTAGGGAAGAAAATTCTGAGTCAGTTTAATTTTTCGACACGAAGATTTCAAAGTGTTTAAATAAACAATTACCAAGGTGCATTTTTTGTTTTTATTATATTTAAAACTCCCACCGAAAGAGCTCCCATAGACTAATGGCTAGAGTGTTAGGCTTCCAAGCGAGTGGCCCTGGGTTCGAGTCCCAGCCTGAACGAAAATCTTCAATGTATACTTTTAGTTTCTAATTTGAAATTTCTTCTTCTTTTTTTTTTAATTTTTCTCTTTTGCGAATATTGATTATTTATGTAGGGAGAAAAATTCTGAGTCAGTTTAATTATTCGCCCTGTAAATTTCAAAGTGTTTGAATCAATAATTAACAAGGTGCATTTTTTGTTTTTATTATATTTAAGACTTCCATCGACAGAGCTCCGATAGCCTAATGGCTAGACCGTTGGGTTCCAAGCACGTGGTACTGGGTTCGAGTCCCGGCCGGAACGAAAATCTTCCATGTATATATTTCTCTTCTAATTTGAAGATTCTTTTTTTTTTCAATTTCTTTCTTTTGCAAATATGGATTATTTATGTACGGAAGAAAATTCTGAGTCAGTTTAATCATTCGACCTTTAGATTTCAAAGATTTTAGATCAATAATTACTAAGGTGCATTTTTTGTTTTTATTATAATTAAGACACCGATCAACAGAGATCCGATAGTATATTGGCGCGAGCGTTGGGCTTCCATGAGTGTCGCCCTGGGTTTAAATCCCAGCCAGAAAGGAAATCTTAAATGCAGATATTTTTTTATAATTCTTTTTTTTTTATTTTTCCCTTTTGCGAAGTCAGTCAGTCAATCTGACAGTCAATCAGTCAAGCACTCAGTCATTCAGTCTCAGTCAGTCAGTCCAGTCACTCAGTCAGTCAGTTAGTCCTTCAGCCAGTCAGTCAAGCAGTCAGTCATTTAGTCTCAGTCAGTCAGTCATTCAGTCAGTCAGTCAGTCAGGCAGTCAGTCAGTCAGTCAGTCGGTCAGTCCTGTGCAGTCAGTTAGTCACTAAAGCAGTCAGTCTGTCTCAGTCAGTCAGTCAGTCCAGTCCAGTCTCAGTCAGTCAGTCAGTCCAGTCCAGTCTCAGTCAGTCAGTCAGTCAGTCTCGGTCAGTCAGTCAGTCAGTCATTCAGTCAGTCAGTCAGTCAGGCAATCATTCAGTCGGTCAGCCTTATTCAGTCAGTCTGTCAGTCAGTCAGTCAGTCAGCCTTATTCAGTCAGTCTGTCAGTCATCCTTATTCAGTCAGTCTGTCAGTCAGTCAGTCGGTCAGTCCTGTCCAGTCAGTTAGTCAGTCAAGCAGTCAGTCAGGTTGTCAAGCAGTCAGTCAGTCAGTGTCAGTCAGTCATTTAGTCATTCAGTCAGTCAGTGAAATAGCCAGTCAGAGAGTCAAGCAATCAGTCAGTCAGTCTCAGTCAGTCAGTTAGTCAGTCAGTCAGTCAGTCAGTCAGTCAGTCCAGTCTCAGTCAGTCAGGCAGTTAGTCAGTCAGTCTCGGTCAGTCAGTGAGTCAGTCAGTCAGTGAGTCAGTCTGTCAGTCAGGCAGTATCAGTCAGGCAGTAAGACTCCGCTCGACAGAACTCCGATAGCCTAATGGCTAGACCGCTGGTCTTCGAAGCGAGTGGCCTGGGTTCGAGTCCCAGCCGGAGCGAATATCTTCAATGTATATATTTCTTTTCTAATTTGAAAATTCTTTTTTTTTCAATTTCTTTCCTTTGCAATTATTGATTATTTATGTAGGGAAGAAAATTCTGAGTCAGTTTAATTTTTCGACACGAAGATTTCAAAGTGTTTAAATAAACAATTACCAAGGTGCATTTTTTGTTTTTATTATATTTAAAACTCCCACCGACAGAGCTCCCATAGACTAATGGCTAGAGTGTTAGGCTTCCAAGCGAGTGGCCCTGGGTTCGAGTCCCAGCCTGAACGAAAATCTTCAATGTATACTTTTAGTTTCTAATTTGAAATTTCTTCTTCTTTTTTTTTTTAATTTTTCTCTTTTGCGAATATTGATTATTTATGTAGGGAGAAAAATTCTGAGTCAGTTTAATTATTCGACCTGTAAATTTCAAAGTGTTTGAATCAATAATTACCAAGGTGCATTTTTTGTTTTTATTATATTTAAGACTTCCATCGACAGAGCTCCGATAGCCTAATGGCTAGACCGTTGGGTTCCAAGCGCGTGGTACTTTGTTCGAGTCCCGGCCGGAACGAAAATCTTCCATGTATATATTTCTCTTCTAATTTGAAGATTCTTTTTTTTTTCAATTTCTTTCTTTTGCAAATATGGATTATTTATGTACGGAAGAAAATTCTGAGTCAGTGTTATCATTCGACCTTTAGATTTCAAAGATTTTAGATCAATAATTACTAAGGTGCATTTTTTGTTTTTATTATAATTAAGACACCGATCAACAGAGATCCGATAGTATATTGGCGAGAGCGTTGGGCTTCCATGAGTGTCGCCCTGGGTTCAAATCCCAGCCGGAAAGGAAATCTTAAATGCAAATATTTTTTTCGAATTTTATAATTCTTTTTTTTTTATTTTTCCCTTTTGCGAAGTCAGTCAGTCAGTCTGACAGTCAATCAGTCAAGCACTCAGTCATTCAGTCTCAATCAGTCAGTCCAGTCACTCAGTCACTCAGTTAGTCCTTCAGCCAGTCAGTCAAGCAGTCAGTCATTTAGTCTCAGTCAGTCAGTCATTCAGTCAGTCAGTCAGTCAGGCAGTCAGTCAGTCAGTCAGTCGGTCAGTCCTGTGCAGTCAGTTAGTCACTAAAGCAGTCAGTCTGTCTCAGTCAGTCAGTCAGTCAGTCAGTCCAGTCCAGTCTCAGTCAGTCAGTCAGTCCAGTCCAGTCTCAGTCAGTCAGTCAGTCAGTCTCGGTCAGTCAGTCAGTCAGTCATTCAGTCAGTCATTCAGTCAGGCAGTCATTCAGTCGGTCAGCCTTATTCAGTCAGTCTGTCAGTCAGTCAGTCAGCCTTATTCAGTCAGTCTGTCAGTCATCCTTATTCAGTCAGTCTGTCAGTCAGTCAGTCGGTCAGTAATGTCCAGTCAGTTAGTCAGTCAAGCAGTCAGTCAGGTAGTCAAGCAGTCAGTCAGTCAGTGTCAGTCAGTCATTTAGTCATTCAGTCAGTCAGTGAAATAGCCAGTCAGAGAGTCAAGCAGTCAGTCAGTCAGTCTCAGTCAGTCAGTTAGTCAGTCAGTCAGTCAGTCAGTCAGTCAGTCCAGTCTCAGTCAGTCAGTCTCGGTCAGTCAGTGAGTCAGTCAGTCAGTATCAGTCAGTCAGTGAGTCAGTCTGTCAGTCAGGCAGTATCAGTCAGGCAGTAAGACTCCGCTCGACAGAACTCCGATAGCCTAATGGCTAGACCGCTGGTCTTCCAAGCGAGTGGCCTGGGTTCGAGTCCCAGCCGGAGCGAATATCTTCAATGTATATATTTCTTTTCTAATTTGAAAATTCTTTTTTTTTTCAATTTCTTTCCTTTGCAATTATTGATTATTTATGTAGGGAGAAAAATTCTGAGTCAGTTTAATTATTCGACCTGTAAATTTCAAAGTGTTTGAATCAATAATTACCAAGGTGCATTTTTTGTTTTTATTATATTTAAGACTTCCATCGACAGAGCTCCGATAGCCTAATGGCTAGACCGTTGGGATCCAAGCGCGTGGTACTGGGTTCGAGTCCCGGCCGGAACGAAAATCTTCCATGTATATATTTCTCTTCTAATTTGAAGATTCTTTTTTTTTTCAATTTCTTTCTTTTGCAAATATGGATTATTTATGTACGGAAGAAAATTCTGAGTCAGTTTAATCATTCGACCTTTAGATTTCAAAGATTTTAGATCAATAATTACTAAGGTGCATTTTTTGTTTTTATTATAATTAAGACACCGATCAACAGAGATCCGATAGTATATTGGCGAGAGCGTTGGGCTTCCATGAGTGTCGCCCTGGGTTCAAATCCCAGCCGGAAAGGAAATCTTAAATGCAAATATTTTTTTCTAATTTTATAATTCTTTTTTTTTTATTTTTCCCTTTTGCGAAGTCAGTCAGTCAGTCTGACAGTCAATCAGTCAAGCACTCAGTCATTCAGTCTCAGTCAGTCAGTCCAGTCAGTCAGTCACTCAGTCAGTCAGTTAGTCCTTCAGCCAGTCAGTCAAGCAGTCAGTCATTTAGTCTCAGTCAGTCAGTCATTCAGTCAGTCAGTCAGTCAGGCAGTCAGTCAGTCAGTCAGTCGGTCAGTCCTGTGCAGTCAATTAGTCACTAAAGCAGTCAGTCAGTCTCAGTCAGTCAGTCAGTCAGTCAGTCCAGTCCAGTCTCAGTCAGTCAGTCAGTCAGTCTCGGTCAGTCAGTCAGTCAGTCATTCAGTCAGTCAGTCAGTCAGGCAGTCAGTCAGTCGGTCAGCCTTATTCAGTCAGTCTGTCAGTCAGTCAGTCAGTCAGCCTTATTCAGTCAGTCTGTCAGTCATCCTTATTCAGTCAGTCTGTCAGTCAGTCAGTCGGTCAGTCCTGTCCAGTCAGTTAGTCAGTCAAGCAGTTAGTCAGGTAGTCAAGCAGTCAGTCAGTCAGTGTCAGTCAGTCATTTAGTCATTCAGTCAGTCAGTGAAATAGCCAGTCAGAGAGTCAAGCAGTCAGTCAGTCAGTCTCAGTCAGTCAGTTAGTCAGTCAGTCAGTCAGTCAGTCAGTCAGTCCAGTCTCAGTCAGTCAGGCAGTTAGTCAGTCAGTCTCGGTCAGTCAGTGAGTCAGTCAGTCAGTATCAGTCAGTCAGTGAGTCAGTCTGTCAGTCAGGCAGTATCAGTCATGCAGTAAGACTCCGCTCGAAAGAACTCCGATAGCCTAATGGCTAGACCGCTGGTCTTCCAAGCGAGTGGCCTGGGTTCGAGTCCCAGCCGGAGCGAATATCTTCAATGTATATATTTCTTTTCTATTTTGAAAATTCTTTTTTTTTTCAATTTCTTTCCTTTGCAATTCTTGATTATTTATGTAGGGAAGAAAATTCTGAGTCAGTTTAATTTTTCGACACGAAGATTTCAAAGTGTTTAAATAAACAATTACCAAGGTGCATTTTTTGTTTTTATTATATTTAAAACTCCCACCGACAGAGCTCCCATAGACTAATGGCTAGAGTGTTAGGCTTCCAAGCGAGTGGCCCTGGGTTCGAGTCCCAGCCTGAACGAAAATCTTCAATGTATACTTTTAGTTTCTAATTTGAAATTTCTTCTTCTTTTTTTTTAATTTTTCTATTTTGCGAATATTGATTATTTATGTAGGGAGAAAAATTCTGAGTCAGTTTAATTATTCGACCTGTAAATTTCAAAGTGTTTGAATCAATAATTACCAAGGTGCATTTTTGGTTTTTATTATATTTAAGACTTCCATCGACAGAGCTCCGATAGCCTAATGGCTAGACCGTTGGGATCCAAGCGCGTGGTACTGGGTTCGAGTCCCGGCCGGAACGAAAATCTTCCATGTATATATTTCTCTTCTAATTTGAAGATTCTTTTTTTTTCAATTTCTTTCTTTTGCAAATATGGATTATTTATGTACGGAAGAAAATTCTGAGTCAGTTTAATCATTCAACCTTTAGATTTCAAAGATTTTAGATCAATAATTACTAAGGTGCATTTTTTGTTTTTATTATAATTAAGACACCGATCAACATAGATCCGATAGTATATTGGCGAGAGCGTTGGGCTTCCATGAGTGTCGTCCTGGGTTCAAATCCCAGCCGGAACGGAAATCTTAAATGCAAATATTTTTTTCTAATTTTATAATTCTTTTTTTTTTATTTTTCCCTTTTGCGAAGTCAGTCAGTCAGTCTGACACTCAATCAGTCAAGCACTCAGTCATTCAGTCTCAGTCAGTCAGTCCAGTCAGTCAGTCACTCAGTCAGTCAGTTAGTCCTTCAGCCAGTCAGTCAAGCAGTCAGTCATTTAGTCTCAGTCAGTCAGTCATTCAGTCAGTCAGTCAGTCAGGCAGTCAGTCAGTCGGTCAGTCCTGTGCAGTCAGTTAGTCACTAAAGCAGTCAGTCAGTCTCAGTCAGTCAGTCAGTCAGTCAGTCCAGTCCAGTCTCAGTCAGTCAGTCAGTCAGTCTCGGTCAGTCAGTCAGTCAGTCATTCAGTCAGTCAGTCAGTCAGGCAGTCAGTCAGTCGGTCAGCCTTATTCAGTCAGTTTGTCAGTCAGTCAGTCAGTCAGCCTTATTCAGTCAGTCTGTCAGTCATCCTTATTCAGTCAGTCTGTCAGTCAGTCAGTCGGTCAGTCCTGTCCAGTCAGTTAGTCAGTCAAGCAGTCAGTCAGGTAGTCAAGCAGTCAGTCAGTCAGTGTCAGTCAGTCATTTAGTCATTCAGTCAGTCAGTGAAATAGCCAGTCAGAGAGTAAAGCAGTCAGTCAGTCAGTCAGTTAGTCAGTCAGTCAGTCAGTCAGTCAGTCAGTCCAGTCTCAGTCAGTCAGGCAGTTAGTCAGTCAGTCTCGGTCAGTCAGTGAGTCAGTCAGTCAGTATCAGTCAGTCAGTGAGTCAGTCTGTCAGTCAGGCAGTATCAGTCAGGCAGTAATACTCCGCTCGACCGAACTCCGATAGCCTAATGGCTAGACCGCTGGTCTTCCAAGCGAGTGGCCTCGGTTCGAGTCCCAGCCGGAGCGAATATCTTCAATGTATATATTTCTTTTCTAATTTGAAAATTCTTTTTTTTTTTTCAATTTCTTTCCTTTGCAATTATTGATTATTTATGTAGGGAAGAAAATTCTGAGTCAGTTTAATTTTTCGACACGAAGATTTCAAAGTGTTTAAATAAACAATTACCAAGGTGCATTTTTTGTTTTTATTATATTTAAAACTCCCACCGACAGAGCTCCCATAGACTAATGGCTAGAGTGTTAGGCTTCCAAGCGAGTGGCCCTGGGTTCGAGTCCCAGCCTGAACGAAAATCTTCAATGTATACTTTTAGTTTCTAATTTGAAATTTCTTCTTCTTTTTTTTCAATTTTTCTCTTTTGCGAATATTGATTATTTATGTAGGGAGAAAAATTCTGAGTCAGTTTAATTATTCGACCTGTAAATTTCAAAGTGTTTGAATCAATAATTACCAAAGTGCATTTTTTGTTTTTATTATATTTAAGACTTCCATCGACAGAGCTCCGATAGCCTAATGGCTAGACCGTTGGGTTCCTAGCGCGTGGTACTGGGTTCGAGTCCCGGCCGGAAAGGAAATCTTAAATGCAAATATTTTTTTCTAATTTTATAATTCTTTTTTTTTATTTTTCCCTTTTGCGAAGTCAGTCAGTCAGTCTGACAGTCAATCAGTCAAGCACTCAGTCATTCAGTCTCAGTCAGTCAGTCAGTCAGTCAGTCCAGTCCAGTCTCAGTCAGTCAGTCAGTCAGTCTCGGTCAGTCAGTCAGTCAGTCAGTCAGTCAGTCAGTCAGTCAGGCAGTCAGTCAGTCGGTCAGCCTTATTCAGTCAGTCTGTCAGTCAGTCAGTCAGTCAGCCTTATTCAGTCAGTCTGTCAGTCATCCTTATTCAGTCAGTCTGTCAGTCAGTCAGTCGGTCAGTCCTGTCCAGTCAGTTAGTCAGTCAAGCAGTCAGTCAGGTAGTCAAGCAGTCAGTCAGTCAGTGTCAGTCAGTCATTTAGTCATTCAGTCAGTCAGTGAAATAGCCAGTCAGAGAGTCAAGCAGTCAGTCAGTCAGTCTCAGTCAGTCAGTTAGTCAGTCAGTCAGTCAGTCAGTCAGTCAGTCCAGTCTCAGTCAGTCAGGCAGTTAGTCAGTCAGTCTCGGTCAGTCCAGTCTCAGTCAGTCAGGCAGTTAGTCAGTCAGTCTCGGTCAGTCAGTGAGTCAGTCAGTCAGTATCAGTCAGTCAGTGAGTCAGTCTGTCAGTCAGGCAGTATCAGTCAGGCAGTAAGACTCCGCTCGACAGAACTCCGATAGCCTAATGGCTAGACCGCTGGTCTTCCAAGCGAGTGGCCTCGGTTCGAGTCCCAGCCGGAGCGAATATCTTCAATGTATATATTTCTTTTCTAATTTGAAAATTCTTTTTTTTTTTCAATTTCTTTCCTTTGCAATTATTGATTATTTATGTAGGGAAGAAAATTCTCAGTCAGTTTAATTTTTCGACACGAAGATTTCAAAGTGTTTAAATAAACAATTACCAAGGTGCATTTTTTGTTTTTATTATATTTAAAACTCCCACCGACAGAGCTCCCATAGACTAATGGCTAGAGTGTTAGGCTTCCAAGCGAGTGGCCCTGGGTTCGAGTCCCAGCCTGAACGAAAATCTTCAATGTATACTTTTAGTTTCTAATTTGAAATTTCTTCTTCTTTTTTTTTCAATTTTTCTCTTTTGCGAATATTGATTATTTATGTAGGGAGAAAAATTCTGAGTCAGTTTAATTATTCGACCTGTAAATTTCAAAGTGTTTGAATCAATAATTACCAAAGTGCATTTTTTGTTTTTATTATATTTAAGACTTCCATCGACAGAGCTCCGATAGCCTAATGGCTAGACCGTTGGGTTCCCAGCGCGTGGTACTGGGTTCGAGTCCCGGCCGGAAAGGAAATCTTAAATGCAAATATTTTTTTCTAATTTTATAATTCTTTTTTTTTTATTTTTCCCTTTTGCGAAGTCAGTCAGTCAGTCTGACAGTCAATCAGTCAAGCACTCAGTCATTCAGTCTCAGTCAGTCAGTCCAGTCAGTCAGTCACTCAGTCAGTCAGTTAGTCCTTCAGCCAGTCAGTCAAGCAGTCAGTCATTTAGTCTCAGTCAGTCAGTCATTCAGTCAGTCAGTCAGGCAGTCAGTCAGTCAGTCAGTCGGTCAGTCCTGTGCAGTCAGTTAGTCACTAAAGCAGTCAGTCAGTCTCAGTCAGTCAGTCAGTCAGTCAGTCCAGTCCAGTCTCAGTCAGTCAGTCAGTCAGTCTCGGTCAGTCAGTCAGTCAGTCATTCAGTCAGTCAGTCAGTCAGGCAGTCAGTCAGTCGGTCAGCCTTATTCAGTCAGTCTGTCAGTCAGTCAGTCAGTCAGCCTTATTCAGTCAGTCTGTCAGTCATCCTTATTCAGTCAGTCTGTCAGTCAGTCAGTCGGTCAGTCCTGTCCAGTCAGTTAGTCAGTCAAGCAGTCAGTCAGGTAGTCAAGCAGTCAGTCAGTCAGTGTCAGTCAGTCATTTAGTCATACAGTCAGTCAGTGAAATAGCCAGTCAGAGAGTCAAGCAGTCAGTCAGTCAGTCTCAGTCAGTCAGTTAGTCAGTCAGTCAGTCAGTCAGTCAGTCAGTCCAGTCTCAGTCAGTCAGGCAGTTAGTCAGTCAGTCTCGGTCAGTCAGTGAGTCAGTCAGTCAGTATCAGTCAGTCAGTGAGTCAGTCTGTCAGTCAGGCAGTATCAGAAAGGCAGTAAGACTCCGCTCGACAGAACTCCGATAGCCTAATGGCTAGACCGCTGGTCTTCCAAGCGAGTGGCCTCGGTTCGAGTCCCAGCCGGAGCGAATATCTTCAATGTATATATTTCTTTTCTAATTTGAAAATTCTTTTTTTTTTTCAATTTCTTTCCTTTGCAATTATTGATTATTTATGTAGGGGAGAAAATTCTGAGTCAGTTTAATTTTTCGACACGAAGATTTCAAAGTGTTTAAATAAACAATTACCAAGGTGCATATTTTGTTTTTATTATATTTAAAACTCCCACCGACAGAGCTCCCATAGACTAATGGCTAGAGTGTTAGGCTTCCAAGCGAGTGGCCCTGGGTTCGAGTCCCAGCCTGAACGAAAATCTTCAATGTATACTTTTAGTTTCTAATTTGAAATTTCTTCTTCTTTTTTTTCAATTTTTCTCTTTTGCGAATATTGATTATTTATGTAGGGAGAAAAATTCTGAGTCAGTTTAATTATTCGACCTGTAAATTTCAAAGTGTTTGAATCAATAATTACCAAGGTGCATTTTTTGTTTTTATTATATTTAAGACTTCCATCGACAGAGCTCCGATAGCCTAATGGCTAGACCGTTGGGTTCCTAGCGCGTGGTACTGGGTTCGAGTCCCGGCCGGAAAGGAAATCTTAAATGCAAATATTTTTTTCTAATTTTATAATTCTTTTTTTTTTTAATTTTTCCCTTTTGCGAAGTCAGTCAGTCAGTCTGACAGTCAATCAGTCAAGCACTCAGTCATTCAGTCTCAGTCAGTCAGTCCAGTCAGTCAGTCACTCAGTCAGTCAGTTAGTCCTTCAGCCAGTCAGTCAAGCAGTCAGTCATTTAGTCTCAGTCAGTCAGTCATTCAGTCAGTCAGTCAGTCAGGCAGTCAGTCAGTCGGTCAGTCCTGTGCAGTCAGTTAGTCACTAAAGCAGTCAGTCAGTCTCAGTCAGTCAGTCAGTCAGTCAGTCCAGTCCAGTCTCAGTCAGTCAGTCAGTCAGTCTCGGTCAGTCAGTCAGTCAGTCAGGCAGTCAGTCAGTCAGTCAGGCAGTCAGTCAGTCGGTCAGCCTTATTCAGTCAGTCTGTCAGTCAGTCAGTCAGTCAGCCTTATTCAGTCAGTCTGTCAGTCATCCTTATTCAGTCAGTCTGTCAGTCAGTCAGTCGGTCAGTCCTGTCCAGTCAGTTAGTCAGTCAAGCAGTCAGTCAGGTAGTCAAGCAGTCAGTCAGTCAGTGTCAGTCAGTCATTTAGTCATTCAGTCAGTCAGTGAAATAGCCAGTCAGAGAGTCAAGCAGTCAGTCAGTCAGTCTCAGTCAGTCAGTTAGTCAGTCAGTCAGTCAGTCAGTCAGTCAGTCAGTCCAGTCTCAGTCAGTCAGGCAGTTAGTCAGTCAGTCTCGGTCAGTCAGTGAGTCAGTCAGTCAGTATCAGTCAGTCAGTGAGTCAGTCTGTCAGTCAGGCAGTATCAGTCAGGCAGTAAGACTCCGCTCGACAGAACTCCGATAGCCTAATGGCTAGACCGCTGGTCTTCCAAGCGATTGGCCTCGGTTCGAGTCCCAGCCGGAGCGAATATCTTCAATGTATATATTTCTTTTCTAATTTGAAAATTCTTTTTTTTTTTTCAATTTCTTTCCTTTGCAATTATTGATTATTTATGTAGGGAAGAAAATTCTGAGTCAGTTTAATTTTTCGACACGAAGATTTCAAAGTGTTTAAATAAACAATTACCAAGGTGCATTTATTGTTTTTATTATATTTAAAACTCCCACCGACAGAGCTCCCATAGACTAATGGCTAGAGTGTTAGGCTTCCAAGCGAGTGGCCCTGGGTTCGAGTCCCAGCCTGAACGAAAATCTTCAATGTATACTTTTAGTTTCTAATTTGAAATTTCTTCTTCTTTTTTTTTAATTTTTCTCTTTTGCGAATATTGATTATTTATGTAGGGAGAAAAATTCTGAGTCAGTTTAATTATTCGACCTGTAAATTTCAAAGTGTTTGAATCAATAATTACCAAGGTGCATTTTTTGTTTTTATTATATTTAAGACTTCCATCGACAGAGCTCCGATAGCCTAATGGCTAGACCGTTGGGTTCCAAGCGCGTGGTACTGGGTTCGAGTCCCGGCCGGAACGAAAATCTTCCATGTTTATATTTCTCTTCTAATTTGAAGATTCTTTTTTTTTTCAATTTCTTTCTTTTGCAAATATGGATTATTTATGTACGGAAGAAAATTCTGAGTCAGTTTAATCATTCAACCTTTAGATTTCAAAGATTTTAGATCAATAATTACTAAGGTGCATTTTTTGTTTTTATTATAATTAAGACACCGATCAACAGAGATCCGATAGTATATTGGCGAGAGCGTTGGGCTTCCATGAGTGTCGCCCTGGGTTCAAATCCCAGCCGGAAAGGAAATCTTAAATGCAAATATTTTTTTTCTAATTTTCTAATTATTTTTTTTTATTTTTCCCTTTTGCGAAGTCAGTCAGTCAGTCTGACAGTCAATCAGTCAAGCACTCAGTCATTCAGTCTCAGTCAGTCAATCCAGTCAGTCAGTCACTCAGTCAGTCAGTTAGTCCTTCAGCCAGTCAGTCAAGCAGTCAGTCATTTAGTCTCAGTCAGTCAGTCATTCAGTCAGTCAGTCAGTCAGGCAGTCAGTCATTCAGTCAGTCGGTCAGTCCTGTGCAGTCAGTTAGTCACTAAAGCAGTCAGTCAGTCACAGTCAGTCAGTCAGTCAGTCAGTCCAGTCCAGTCTCAGTCAGTCAGTCAGTCAGTCTCGGTCAGTCAGTCATTCAGTCAGTCAGTCGGTCAGCCTTATTCAGTCAGTCTGTCAGCCTTATTCAGTCAGTCTGTCAGTCAGTCAGTCAGTCAGTCTGTCAGTCATCCTTATTCAGTCAGTCTGTCAGTCAGTCAGTCGGTCAGTCCTGTCCAGTCAGTTAGTCAGTCAAGCAGTCAGTCAGGTAGTCAAGCAGTCAGTCAGTCAGTGTCAGTCAGTCATTTAGTCATTCAGTCAGTCAGTGAAATAGCCAGTCAGAGAGTCAAGCAGTCAGTCAGTCAGTCTCAGTCAGTCAGTTAGTCAGTCAGTCAGTCAGTCAGTCAGTCAGTCCAGTCTCAGTCAGTCAGGCAGTTAGTCAGTCAGTCTCGGTCAGTCAGTGAGTCAGTCAGTCAGTATCAGTCAGTCAGTGAGTCAGTCTGTCAGTCAGGCAGTATCAGTCAGGCAGTAAGACTCCGCTCGACAGAACTCCGATAGCCTAATGGCTAGACCGCTGGTCTTCCAAGCGAGTGGCCTCGGTTCGAGTCCCAGGAGGAGCGAATATCTTCAATGTATATATTTCTTTTCTAATTTGAAAATTCTTTTTTTTTTCAATTTCTTTCCTTTGCAATTATTGATTATTTATGTAGGGAAGAAAATTCTGAGTCAGTTTAATTTTTCGACACGAAGATTTCAAAGTGTTTAAATAAACAATTACCAAGGTGCATTTTTTGTTTTTATTATATTTAAAACTCCCACCGACAGAGCTCCCATAGACTAATGGCTAGAGTGTTAGGCTTCCAAGCGAGTGGCCCTGGGTTCGAGTCCCAGCCTGAACGAAAATCTTCAATGTATACTTTTAGTTTCTAATTTGAAATTTCTTCTTCTTTTTTTTCAATTTTTCTCTTTTGCGAATATTGATTATTTATGTAGGGAGAAAAATTCTGAGTCAGTTTAATTATTCGACCTGTAAATTTCAAAGTGTTTGAATCAATAATTACCAAAGTGCATTTTTTGTTTTTATTATATTTAAGACTTCCATCGACAGAGCTCCGATAGCCTAATGGCTAGACCGTTGGGTTCCTAGCGCGTGGTACTGGGTTCGAGTCCCGGCCGGAAAGGAAATCTTAAATGCAAATATATTTTTCTAATTTTATAATTCTTTTTTTTTTATTTTTCCCTTTTGCGAAGTCAGTCAGTCAGTCTGACAGTCAATCAGTCAAGCACTCAGTCATTCAGTCTCAGTCAGTCAGTCCAGTCAGTCAGTCACTCAGTCAGTCAGTTAGTCCTTCAGCCAGTCAGTCAAGCAGTCAGTCATTTAGTCTCAGTCAGTCAGTCATTCAGTCAGTCAGTCAGTCAGGCAGTCAGTCAGTCGGTCAGTCCTGTGCAGTCAGTTAGTCACTAAAGCAGTCAGTCAGTCTCAGTCAGTCAGTCAGTCAGTCAGTCCAGTCCAGTCTCAGTCAGTCAGTCAGTCAGTCTCGGTCAGTCAGTCAGTCAGTCATTCAGTCAGTCAGTCAGTCAGGCAGTCAGTCAGTCGGTCAGCCTTATTCAGTCAGTCTGTCAGTCAGTCAGTCAGTCAGCCTTATTCAGTCAGTCTGTCAGTCATCCTTATTCAGTCAGTCTGTCAGTCAGTCAGTCGGTCAGTCCTGTCCAGTCAGTTAGTCAGTCAAGCAGTCAGTCAGGTAGTCAAGCAGTCAGTCAGTCAGTGTCAGTCAGTCATTTAGTCATACAGTCAGTCAGTGAAATAGCCAGTCAGAGAGTCAAGCAGTCAGTCAGTCAGTCTCAGTCAGTCAGTTAGTCAGTCAGTCAGTCAGTCAGTCAGTCAGTCCAGTCTCAGTCAGTCAGGCAGTTAGTCAGTCAGTCTCGGTCAGTCAGTGAGTCAGTCAGTCAGTATCAGTCAGTCAGTGAGTCAGTCTGTCAGTCAGGCAGTATCAGTCAGGCAGTAAGACTCCGCTCGACAGAACTCCGATAGCCTAATGGCTAGACCGCTGGTCTTCCAAGCGAGTGGCCTCGGTTCGAGTCCCAGCCGGAGCGAATATCTTCAATGTATATATTTCATTTCTAATTTGAAAATTCTTTTTTTTTTCAATTTCTTTCCTTTGCAATTATTGATTATTTATGTAGGGAAGAAAATTCTGAGTCAGTTTAATTTTTCGACACGAAGATTTCAAAGTGTTTAAATAAACAATTACCAAGGTGCATTTTTTGTTTTTATTATATTTAAAACTCCCACCGACAGAGCTCCCATAGACTAATGGCTAGAGTGTTAGGCTTCCAAGCGAGTGGCTCTGGGTTCGAGTCCCAGCCTGAACGAAAATCTTCAATGTATACTTTTAGTTTCTAATTTGAAATTTCTTCTTCTTTTTTTTCAATTTTTCTCTTTTGCGAATATTGATTATTTATGTAGGGAGAAAAATTCTGAGTCAGTTTAATTATTCGACCTGTAAATTTCAAAGTGTTTGAATCAATAATTACCAAGGTGCATTTTTTGTTTTTATTATATTTAAGACTTCCATCGACAGAGCTCCGATAGCCTAATGGCTAGACCGTTGGGTTCCTAGCGCGTGGTACTGGGTTCGAGTCCCGGCCGGAAAGGAAATCTTAAATGCAAATATATTTTTTTAATTTTATAATTCTTTTTTTTTTATTTTTCCCTTTTGCGAAGTCAGTCATTCAGTCTCAGTCAGTCAGTCCAGTCAGTCAGTCACTCAGTCAGTCAGTTAGTCCTTCAGCCAGTCAGTCAAGCAGTCAGTCATTTAGTCTCAGTCAGTCAGTCATTCAGTCAGTCAGTCAGTCAGGCAGTCAGTCAGTCAGTCAGTCGGTCAGTCCTGTGCAGTCAGTTAGTCACTAAAGCAGTCAGTCAGTCTCAGTCAGTCAGTCAGTCAGTCAGTCCAGTCCAGTCTCAGTCAGTCAGTCAGTCAGTCTCGGTCAGTCAGTCTGTCAGTCGGTCAGTCCTGTCCAGTCAGTTAGTCAGTCAAGCAGTCAGTCAGGTAGTCAAGCAGTCAGTCAGTCAGTGTCAGTCAGTCATTTAGTCATTCAGTCAGTCAGTGAAATAGCCAGTCAGAGAGTCAAGCAGTCAGTCAGTCAGTCTCAGTCAGTCAGTTAGTCAGTCAGTCAGTCAGTCAGTCAGTCCAGTCTCAGTCAGTCAGGCAGTTAGTCAGTCAGTCTCGGTCAGTCAGTGAGTCAGTCAGTCAGTATCAGTCAGTCAGTGAGTCAGTCTGTCAGTCAGGCAGTATCAGTCAGGCAGTAAGACTCCGCTCGACAGAACTCCGATAGCCTAATGGCTAGACCGCTGGTCTTCCAAGCGAGTGGCCTCGGTTCGAGTCCCAGCCGGAGCGAATATCTTCAATGTATATATTTCTTTTCTAATTTGAAAATTCTTTTTTTTTTCAATTTCTTTCCTTTGCAATTATTGATTATTTATGTAGGGAAGAAAATTCTGAGTCAGTTTAATTTTTCGACACGAAGATTTCAAAGTGTTTAACTAAACAATTAAAAAGGTGCATTTATTGTTTTTATTATATTTAAAACTCCCACCGACAGAGCTCCCATAGACTAATGGCTAGAGTGTTAGGCTTCCAAGCGAGTGGCCCTGGGTTCGAGTCCCAGCCTGAACGAAAATCTTCAATGTATACTTTTAGTTTCTAATTTGAAATTTCTTCTTCTTTTTTTTCAATTTTTCTCTTTTGCGAATATTGATTATTTATGTAGGGAGAAAAATTCTGAGTCAGTTTAATTATTCGACCTGTAAATTTCAAAGTGTTTGAATCAATAATTACAAAGGTGCATTTTTTGTTTTTATTATATTTAAGACTTCCATCGACAGAGCTCCGATAGCCTAATGGCTAGACCGTTGGGTTCCTAGCGCGTGGTACTGGGTTCGAGTCCCGGCCGGAAAGGAAATCTTAAATGCAAATATTTTTTTCTAATTTTATAATTCTTTTTTTTTTATTTTTCCCTTTTGCGAAGTCAGTCAGTCAGTCTGACAGTCAATCAGTCAAGCACTCAGTCATTCAGTCTCAGTCAGTCAGTCCAGTCAGTCAGTCACTCAGTCAGTCAGTTAGTCCTTCAGCGAGTCAGTCAAGCAGTCAGTCATTTAGTCTCAGTCAGTCAGTCATTCAGTCAGTCAGTCAGTCAGGCAGTCAGTCAGTCAGTCAGTCGGTCAGTCCTGTGCAGTCAGTTAGTCACTAAAGCAGTCAGTCAGTCTCAGTCAGTCAGTCAGTCAGTCAGTCCAGTCCAGTCTCAGTCAGTCAGTCAGTCAGTCTCGGTCAGTCAGTCAGTCAGTCATTGAGTCAGTCAGTCAGTCAGGCAGTCAGTCAGTCGGTCAGCCTTATTCAGTCAGTCTGTCAGTCAGTCAGTCAGTCAGCCTTATTCAGTCAGTCTGTCAGTCATCCTTATTCAGTCAGTCTGTCAGTCAGTCAGTCAGCCTTATTCAGTCAGTCTGTCAGTCAATCAGTCGGTCAGTCCTGTCCAGTCAGTTAGTCAGTCAAGCAGTCAGTCAGGTAGTCAAGCAGTCAGTCAGTCAGTGTCAGTCAGTCATTTAGTCATTCAGTCAGTCAGTGAAATAGCCAGTCAGAGAGTCAAGCAGTCAGTCAGTCAGTCTCAGTCAGTCAGTTAGTCAGTCAGTCAGTCAGTCAGTCAGTCAGTCCAGTCTCAGTCAGTCAGGCAGTTAGTCAGTCAGTCTCGGTCAGTCAGTGAGTCAGTCAGTCAGTATCAGTCAGTCAGTGAGTCAGTCTGTCAGTCAGGCAGTATCAGTCAGGCAGTAAGACTCCGCTCGACAGAACTCCGATAGCCTAATGGCTAGACCGCTGGTCTTCCAAGCGAGTGGCCTCGGTTCGAGTCCCAGCCGGAGCGAATATCTTCAATGTATATATTTCTTTTCTAATTTGAAAATTCTTTTTTTTTTCAATTTCTTTCCTTTGCAATTATTGATTATTTATGTAGGGAAGAAAATTCTGAGTCAGTTTAATTTTTCGACACGAAGATTTCAAAGTGTTTAACTAAACAATTAAAAAGGTGCATTTATTGTTTTTATTATATTTAAAACTCCCACCGACAGAGCTCCCATAGACTAATGGCTAGAGTGTTAGGCTTCCAAGCGAGTGGCCCTGGGTTCGAGTCCCAGCCTGAACGAAAATCTTCAATGTATACTTTTAGTTTCTAATTTGAAATTTCTTCTTCTTTTTTTTCAATTTTTCTTTTTTGCGAATATTGATTATTTATGTAGGGAGAAAAATTCTGAGTCAGTTTAATTATTCGACCTGTAAATTTCAAAGTGTTTGAATCAATAATTACCAAGGTGCATTTTTTGTTTTTATTATATTTAAGACTTCCATCGACAGAGCTCCGATAGCCTAATGGCTAGACCGTTGGGTTCCTAGCGCGTGGTACTGGGTTCGAGTCCCGGCCGGAAAGGAAATCTTAAATGCAAATATTTTTTTCTAATTTTATAATTCTTTTTTTTTTTATTTTTCCCTTTTGCGAAGTCAGTCAGTCAGTCTGACAGTCAATCAGTCAAGCACTCAGTCATTCAGTCTCAGTCAGTCAGTCCAGTCAGTCAGTCACTCAGTCAGTCAGTTAGTCCTTCAGCCAGTCAGTCAAGCAGTCAGTCATTTAGTCTCAGTCAGTCAGTCATTCAGTCAGTCAGTCAGGCAGTCAGTCAGTCAGTCAGTCGGTCAGTCCTGTGCAGTCAGTTAGTCACTAAAGCAGTCAGTCAGTCAGTCAGTCAGTCAGTCAGTCAGTCCAGTCCAGTCTCAGTCAGTCAGTCAGTCAGTCAGTCTCGGTCAGTCAGTCAGTCAGTCATTCAGTCAGTCAGTCAGTCAGGCAGTCAGTCAGTCGGTCAGCCTTATTCAGTCAGTCAGTCAGCCTTATTCAGTCGGTCTGTCAGTCATCCTTATTCAGTCAGTCTGTCAGTCAGTCAGTCGGTCAGTCCTGTCCAGTCAGTTAGTCAGTCAAGCAGTCAGTCAGGTAGTCAAGCAGTCAGTCAGTCAGTGTCAGTCAGTCATTTAGTCATTCAGTCAGTCAGTGAAATAGCCAGTCAGAGAGTCAAGCAGTCAGTCAGTCAGTCTCAGTCAGTCAGTTAGTCAGTCAGTCAGTCAGTCAGTCAGTCAGTCCAGTCTCAGTCAGTCAGGCAGTTAGTCAGTCAGTCTCGGTCAGTCAGTGAGTCAGTCAGTCAGTATCAGTCAGTCAGTGAGTCAGTCTGTCAGTCAGGCAGTATCAGTCAGGCAGTAAGACTCCGCTCGACAGAACTCCGATAGCCTAATGGCTAGACCGCTGGTCTTCCAAGCGAGTGGCCTCGGTTCGAGTCCCAGCCGGAGCGAATATCTTCAATGTATATATTTCTTTTCTAATTTGAAAATTCTTTTTTTTTTCAATTTCTTTCCTTTGCAATTATTGATTATTTATGTAGGGAAGAAAATTCTGAGTCAGTTTAATTTTTCGACACGAAGATTTCAAAGTGTTTAACTAAACAATTAAAAAGGTGCATTTATTGTTTTTATTATATTTAAAACTCCCACCGACAGAGCTCCCATAGACTAATGGCTAGAGTGTTAGGCTTCCAAGCGAGTGGCCCTGGGTTCGAGTCCCAGCCTGAACGAAAATCTTCAATGTATACTTTTAGTTTCTAATTTGAAATTTCTTCTTCTTTTTTTTCAATTTTTCTCTTTTGCGAATATTGATTATTTATGTAGGGAGAAAAATTCTGAGTCAGTTTAATTATTCGACCTGTAAATTTCAAAGTGTTTGAATCAATAATTACCAAGGTGCATTTTTTGTTTTTATTATATTTAAGACTTCCATCGACAGAGCTCCGATAGCCTAATGGCTAGACCGTTGGGTTCCTAGCGCGTGGTACTGGGTTCGAGTCCCGGCCGGAAAGGAAATCTTAAATGCAAATATTTTTTTCTAATTTTATAATTCTTTTTTTTTTATTTTTCCCTTTTGCGAAGTCAGTCAGTCAGTCTGACAGTCAATCAGTCAAGCACTCAGTCATTCAGTCTCAGTCAGTCAGTCCAGTCAGTCAGTCACTCAGTCAGTCAGTTAGTCCTTCAGCGAGTCAGTCAAGCAGTCAGTCATTTAGTCTCAGTCAGTCAGTCATTCAGTCAGTCAGTCAGTCAGGCAGTCAGTCAGTCAGTCAGTCGGTCAGTCCTGTGCAGTCAGTTAGTCACTAAAGCAGTCAGTCAGTCTCAGTCAGTCAGTCAGTCAGTCAGTCCAGTCCAGTCTCAGTCAGTCAGTCAGTCAGTCTCGGTCAGTCAGTCAGTCAGTCATTGAGTCAGTCAGTCAGTCAGGCAGTCAGTCAGTCGGTCAGCCTTATTCAGTCAGTCTGTCAGTCAGTCAGTCAGTCAGCCTTATTCAGTCAGTCTGTCAGTCGTCCTTATTCAGTCAGTCTGTCAGTCAGTCAGTCAGCCTTATTCAGTCAGTCTGTCAGTCAGCCTTATTCAGTCAGTCTGTCAGTCAGTCAGTCGGTCAGTCCTGTCCAGTCAGTTAGTCAGTCAAGCAGTCAGTCAGGTAGTCAAGCAGTCAGTCAGTCAGTGTCAGTCAGTCATTTAGTTATACAGTCAGTCAGTGAAATAGCCAGTCAGAGAGTCAAGCAGTCAGTCAGTCAGTCTCAGTCAGTCAGTTAGTCAGTCAGTCAGTCAGTCAGTCAGTCAGTCCAGTCTCAGTCAGTCAGGCAGTTAGTCAGTCAGTCTCGGTCAGTCAGTGAGTCAGTCAGTCAGTATCAGTCAGTCAGTGAGTCAGTCTGTCAGTCAGGCAGTATCAGAAAGGCAGTAAGACTCCGCTCGACAGAACTCCGATAGCCTAATGGCTAGACCGCTGGTCTTCCAAGCGAGTGGCCTCGGTTCGAGTCCCAGCCGGAGCGAATATCTTCAATGTATATATTTCTTTTCTAATTTGAAAATTCTTTTTTTTTTTCAATTTCTTTCCTTTGCAATTATTGATTATTTATGTAGGGGAGAAAATTCTGAGTCAGTTTAATTTTTCGACACGAAGATTTCAAAGTGTTTAAATAAACAATTACCAAGGTGCATATTTTGTTTTTATTATATTTAAAACTCCCACCGACAGAGCTCCCATAGACTAATGGCTAGAGTGTTAGGCTTCCAAGCGAGTGGCCCTGGGTTCGAGTCCCAGCCTGAACGAAAATCTTCAATGTATACTTTTAGTTTCTAATTTGAAATTTCTTCTTCTTTTTTTTCAATTTTTCTCTTTTGCGAATATTGATTATTTATGTAGGGAGAAAAATTCTGAGTCAGTTTAATTATTCGACCTGTAAATTTCAAAGTGTTTGAATCAATAATTACCAAGGTGCATTTTTTGTTTTTATTATATTTAAGACTTCCATCGACAGAGCTCCGATAGCCTAATGGCTAGACCGTTGGGTTCCTAGCGCGTGGTACTGGGTTCGAGTCCCGGCCGGAAAGGAAATCTTAAATGCAAATATTTTTTTCTAATTTTATAATTCTTTTTTTTTTAATTTTTCCCTTTTGCGAAGTCAGTCAGTCAGTCTGACAGTCAATCAGTCAAGCACTCAGTCATTCAGTCTCAGTCAGTCAGTCCAGTCAGTCAGTCACTCAGTCAGTCAGTTAGTCCTTCAGCCAGTCAGTCAAGCAGTCAGTCATTTAGTCTCAGTCAGTCAGTCATTCAGTCAGTCAGTCAGTCAGGCAGTCAGTCAGTCAGTCGGTCAGTCCTGTGCAGTCAGTTAGTCACTAAAGCAGTCAGTCAGTCTCAGTCAGTCAGTCAGTCAGTCAGTCCAGTCCAGTCTCAGTCAGTCAGTCAGTCAGTCTCGGTCAGTCAGTCAGTCAGTCAGGCAGTCAGTCAGTCAGGCAGGCAGTCAGTCAGTCGGTCAGCCTTATTCAGTCAGTCTGTCAGTCAGTCAGTCAGTCAGCCTTATTCAGTCAGTCTGTCAGTCATCCTTATTCAGTCAGTCTGTCAGTCGGTCAGTCCTGTCCAGTCAGTTAGTCAGTCAAGCAGTCAGTCAGGTAGTCAAGCAGTCAGTCAGTCAGTGTCAGTCAGTCATTTAGTCATTCAGTCAGTCAGTGAAATAGCCAGTCAGAGAGTCAAGCAGTCAGTCAGTCAGTCTCAGTCAGTCAGTTAGTTAGTCAGTCAGTCAGTCAGTCAGTCAGTCCAGTCTCAGTCAGTCAGGCAGTTAGTCAGTCAGTCTCGGTCAGTCAGTGAGTCAGTCAGTCAGTATCAGTCAGTCAGTGAGTCAGTCTGTCAGTCAGGCAGTATCAGTCAGGCAGTAAGACTCCGCTCGACAGAACTCCGATAGCCTAATGGCTAGACCGCTGGTCTTCCAAGCGAGTGGCCTCGGTTCGAGTCCCAGGAGGAGCGAATATCTTCAATGTATATATTTCTTTTCTAATTTGAAAATTCTTTTTTTTTTCAATTTCTTTAGTTTGCAATTATTGATTATTTATGTAGGGAAGAAAATTCTGAGTCAGTTTAATTTTTCGACACGAAGATTTCAAAGTGTTTAAATAAACAATTACCAAGGTGCATTTTTTGTTTTTATTATATTTAAAACTCCCACCGACAGAGCTCCCATAGACTAATGGCTAGAGTGTTAGGCTTCCAAGCGAGTGGCCCTGGGTTCGAGTCCCAGCCTGAACGAAAATCTTCAATGTATACTTTTAGTTTCTAATTTGAAATTTCTTCTTCTTTTTTTTCAATTTTTCTCTTTTGCGAATATTGATTATTTATGTAGGGAGAAAAATTCTGAGTCAGTTTAATTATTCGACCTGTAAATTTCAAAGTGTTTGAATCAATAATTACCAAAGTGCATTTTTTGTTTTTATTATATTTAAGACTTCCATCGACAGAGCTCCGATAGCCTAATGGCTAGACCGTTGGGTTCCTAGCGCGTGGTACTGGGTTCGAGTCCCGGCCGGAAAGGAAATCTTAAATGCAAATATATTTTTCTAATTTTATAATTCTTTTTTTTTTATTTTTCCCTTTTGCGAAGTCAGTCAGTCAGTCTGACAGTCAATCAGTCAAGCACTCAGTCATTCAGTCTCAGTCAGTCAGTCCAGTCAGTCAGTCACTCAGTCAGTCAGTTAGTCCTTCAGCCAGTCAGTCAAGCAGTCAGTCATTTAGTCTCAGTCAGTCAGTCATTCAGTCAGTCAGTCAGTCAGGCAGTCAGTCAGTCGGTCAGTCCTGTGCAGTCAGTTAGTCACTAAAGCAGTCAGTCAGTCTCAGTCAGTCAGTCAGTCAGTCAGTCCAGTCCAGTCTCAGTCAGTCAGTCAGTCAGTCTCGGTCAGTCAGTCAGTCAGTCATTCAGTCAGTCAGTCAGTCAGGCAGTCAGTCAGTCGGTCAGCCTTATTCAGTCAGTCTGTCAGTCAGTCAGTCAGTCAGCCTTATTCAGTCAGTCTGTCAGTCATCCTTATTCAGTCAGTCTGTCAGTCAGTCAGTCGGTCAGTCCTGTCCAGTCAGTTAGTCAGTCAAGCAGTCAGTCAGGTAGTCAAGCAGTCAGTCAGTCAGTGTCAGTCAGTCATTTAGTCATACAGTCAGTCAGTGAAATAGCCAGTCAGAGAGTCAAGCAGTCAGTCAGTCAGTCTCAGTCAGTCAGTTAGTCAGTCAGTCAGTCAGTCAGTCAGTCAGTCCAGTCTCAGTCAGTCAGGCAGTTAGTCAGTCAGTCTCGGTCAGTCAGTGAGTCAGTCAGTCAGTATCAGTCAGTCAGTGAGTCAGTCTGTCAGTCAGGCAGTATCAGTCAGGCAGTAAGACTCCGCTCGACAGAACTCCGATAGCCTAATGGCTAGACCGCTGGTCTTCCAAGCGAGTGGCCTCGGTTCGAGTCCCAGCCGGAGCGAATATCTTCAATGTATATATTTCATTTCTAATTTGAAAATTCTTTTTTTTTTCAATTTCTTTCCTTTGCAATTATTGATTATTTATGTAGGGAAGAAAATTCTGAGTCAGTTTAATTTTTCGACACGAAGATTTCAAAGTGTTTAAATAAACAATTACCAAGGTGCATTTTTTGTTTTTATTATATTTAAAACTCCCACCGACAGAGCTCCCATAGACTAATGGCTAGAGTGTTAGGCTTCCAAGCGAGTGGCTCTGGGTTCGAGTCCCAGCCTGAACGAAAATCTTCAATGTATACTTTTAGTTTCTAATTTGAAATTTCTTCTTCTTTTTTTTCAATTTTTCTCTTTTGCGAATATTGATTATTTATGTAGGGAGAAAAATTCTGAGTCAGTTTAATTATTCGACCTGTAAATTTCAAAGTGTTTGAATCAATAATTACCAAGGTGCATTTTTTGTTTTTATTATATTTAAGACTTCCATCGACAGAGCTCCGATAGCCTAATGGCTAGACCGTTGGGTTCCTAGCGCGTGGTACTGGGTTCGAGTCCCGGCCGGAAAGGAAATCTTAAATGCAAATATATTTTTTTAATTTTATAATTCTTTTTTTTTTATTTTTCCCTTTTGCGAAGTCAGTCATTCAGTCTCAGTCAGTCAGTCCAGTCAGTCAGTCACTCAGTCAGTCAGTTAGTCCTTCAGCCAGTCAGTCAAGCAGTCAGTCATTTAGTCTCAGTCAGTCAGTCATTCAGTCAGTCAGTCAGTCAGGCAGTCAGTCAGTCAGTCAGTCGGTCAGTCCTGTGCAGTCAGTTAGTCACTAAAGCAGTCAGTCAGTCTCAGTCAGTCAGTCAGTCAGTCAGTCCAGTCCAGTCTCAGTCAGTCAGTCAGTCAGTCTCGGTCAGTCAGTCTGTCAGTCATCCTTATTCAGTCAGTCTGTCAGTCAGTCAGTCGGTCAGTCCTGTCCAGTCAGTTAGTCAGTCAAGCAGTCAGTCAGGTAGTCAAGCAGTCAGTCAGTCAGTGTCAGTCAGTCATTTAGTCATTCAGTCAGTCAGTGAAATAGCCAGTCAGAGAGTCAAGCAGTCAGTCAGTCAGTCTCAGTCAGTCAGTTAGTCAGTCAGTCAGTCAGTCAGTCAGTCAGTCAGTCAGTCCAGTCTCAGTCAGTCAGGCAGTTAGTCAGTCAGTCTCGGTCAGTCAGTGAGTCAGTCAGTCAGTATCAGTCAGTCAGTGAGTCAGTCTGTCAGTCAGGCAGTATCAGTCAGGCAGTAAGACTCCGCTCGACAGAACTCCGATAGCCTAATGGCTAGACCGCTGGTCTTCCAAGCGAGTGGCCTCGGTTCGAGTCCCAGCCGGAGCGAATATCTTCAATGTATATATTTCTTTTCTAATTTGAAAATTCTTTTTTTTTTCAATTTCTTTCCTTTGCAATTATTGATTATTTATGTAGGGAAGAAAATTCTGAGTCAGTTTAATTTTTCGACACGAAGATTTCAAAGTGTTTAACTAAACAATTAAAAAGGTGCATTTATTGTTTTTATTATATTTAAAACTCCCACCGACAGAGCTCCCATAGACTAATGGCTAGAGTGTTAGGCTTCCAAGCGAGTGGCCCTGGGTTCGAGTCCCAGCCTGAACGAAAATCTTCAATGTATACTTTTAGTTTCTAATTTGAAATTTCTTCTTCTTTTTTTTCAATTTTTCTCTTTTGCGAATATTGATTATTTATGTAGGGAGAAAAATTCTGAGTCAGTTTAATTATTCGACCTGTAAATTTCAAAGTGTTTGAATCAATAATTACCAAGGTGCATTTTTTGTTTTTATTATATTTAAGACTTCCATCGACAGAGCTCCGACAGCCTAATGGCTAGACCGTTGGGTTCCTAGCGCGTGGTACTGGGTTCGAGTCCCGGCCGGAAAGGAAATCTTAAATGCAAATATTTTTTTCTAATTTTATAATTCTTTTTTTTTTATTTTTCCCTTTTGCGAAGTCAGTCAGTCAGTCTGACAGTCAATCAGTCAAGCACTCAGTCATTCAGTCTCAGTCAGTCAGTCCAGTCAGTCAGTCACTCAGTCAGTCAGTTAGTCCTTCAGCGAGTCAGTCAAGCAGTCAGTCATTTAGTCTCAGTCAGTCAGTCATTCAGTCAGTCAGTCAGTCAGGCAGTCAGTCAGTCAGTCAGTCGGTCAGTCCTGTGCAGTCAGTTAGTCACTAAAGCAGTCAGTCAGTCTCAGTCAGTCAGTCAGTCAGTCAGTCCAGTCCAGTCTCAGTCAGTCAGTCAGTCAGTCTCGGTCAGTCAGTCAGTCAGTCATTGAGTCAGTCAGTCAGTCAGGCAGTCAGTCAGTCGGTCAGCCTTATTCAGTCAGTCTGTCAGTCAGTCAGTCAGTCAGCCTTATTCAGTCAGTCTGTCAGTCATCCTTATTCAGTCAGTCTGTCAGTCAGTCAGTCAGCCTTATTCAGTCAGTCTGTCAGTCAGTCAGTCGGTCAGTCCTGTCCAGTCAGTTAGTCAGTCAAGCAGTCAGTCAGGTAGTCAAGCAGTCAGTCAGTCAGTGTCAGTCAGTCATTTAGTCATTCAGTCAGTCAGTGAAATAGCCAGTCAGAGAGTCAAGCAGTCAGTCAGTCAGTCTCAGTCAGTCAGTTAGTCAGTCAGTCAGTCAGTCAGTCAGTCAGTCCAGTCTCAGTCAGTCAGGCAGTTAGTCAGTCAGTCTCGGTCAGTCAGTGAGTCAGTCAGTCAGTATCAGTCAGTCAGTGAGTCAGTCTGTCAGTCAGGCAGTATCAGTCAGGCAGTAAGACTCCGCTCGACAGAACTCCGATAGCCTAATGGCTAGACCGCTGGTCTTCCAAGCGAGTGGCCTCGGTTCGAGTCCCAGCCGGAGCGAATATCTTCAATGTATATATTTCTTTTCTAATTTGAAAATTCTTTTTTTTTTCAATTTCTTTCCTTTGCAATTATTGATTATTTATGTAGGGAAGAAAATTCTGAGTCAGTTTAATTTTTCGACACGAAGATTTCAAAGTGTTTAACTAAACAATTAAAAAGGTGCATTTATTGTTTTTATTATATTTAAAACTCCCACCGACAGAGCTCCCATAGACTAATGGCTAGAGTGTTAGGCTTCCAAGCGAGTGGCCCTGGGTTCGAGTCCCAGCCTGAACGAAAATCTTCAATGTATACTTTTAGTTTCTAATTTGAAATTTCTTCTTCTTTTTTTTTCAATTTTTCTTTTTTGCGAATATTGATTATTTATGTAGGGAGAAAAATTCTGAGTCAGTTTAATTATTCGACCTGTAAATTTCAAAGTGTTTGAATCAATAATTACCAAGGTGCATTTTTTGTTTTTATTATATTTAAGACTTCCATCGACAGAGCTCCGATAGCCTAATGGCTAGACCGTTGGGTTCCTAGCGCGTGGTACTGGGTTCGAGTCCCGGCCGGAAAGGAAATCTTAAATGCAAATATTTTTTTATAATTCTTTTTTTTTTATTTTTCCCTTTTGCGAAGTCAGTCAGTCAGTCTGACAGTCAATCAGTCAAGCACTCAGTCATTCAGTCTCAGTCAGTCAGTCCAGTCAGTCAGTCACTCAGTCAGTCAGTTAGTCCTTCAGCCAGTCAGTCAAGCAGTCAGTCATTTAGTCTCAGTCAGTCAGTCATTCAGTCAGTCAGTCAGGCAGTCAGTCAGTCAGTCAGTCGGTCAGTCCTGTGCAGTCAGTTAGTCACTAAAGCAGTCAACCAGTCAGTCAGTCAGTCAGTCAGTCAGTCCAGTCCAGTCTCAGTCAGTCAGTCAGTCAGTCAGTCTCGGTCAGTCAGTCAGTCAGTCATTCAGTCAGTCAGTCAGTCAGGCAGTCAGTCAGTCGGTCAGCCTTATTCAGTCAGTCAGTCAGCCTTATTCAGTCGGTCTGTCAGTCATCCTTATTCAGTCAGTCTGTCAGTCAGTCAGTCGGTCAGTCCTGTCCAGTCAGTTAGTCAGTCAAGCAGTCAGTCAGGTAGTCAAGCAGTCAGTCAGTCAGTGTCAGTCAGTCATTTAGTCATTCAGTCAGTCAGTGAAATAGCCAGTCAGAGAGTCAAGCAGTCAGTCAGTCAGTCTCAGTCAGTCAGTTAGTCAGTCAGTCAGTCAGTCAGTCAGTCAGTCCAGTCTCAGGCAGTCAGGCAGTTAGTCAGTCAGTCTCGGTCAGTCAGTGAGTCAGTCAGTCAGTATCAGTCAGTCAGTGAGTCAGTCTGTCAGTCAGGCAGTATCAGTCAGGCAGTAAGACTCCGCTCGACAGAACTCCGATAGCCTAATGGCTAGACCGCTGGTCTTCCAAGCGAGTGGCCTGGGTTCGAGTCCCAGCCGGAGCGAATATCTTCAACGTATATATTTCTTTTCTAATTTGAAAATTCTTTTTTTTTTCAATTTCTTTCCTTTGCAATTATTGATTATTTATGTAGGGAAGAAAATTCTGAGTCAGTTTAATTTTTCGACACGAAGATTTCAAAGTGTTTAAATAAACAATTACCAAGGTGCATTTTTTGTTTTTATTATATTTAAAACTCCCACCGACAGAGCTCCCATAGACTAATAGCTAGAGTGTTAGGCTTCCAAGCGAGTGGCCCTGGGTTCGAGTCCCAGCCTGAACGAAAATCTTCAATGTATACTTTTAGTTTCTAATTTGAAATTTCTTCTTCTTTTTTTTCAATTTTTCTCTTTTGCGAATATTGATTATTTATGTAGGGAGAAAAATTCTGAGTCAGTTTAATTATTCGACCTGTAAATTTCAAAGTGTTTGAATCAATAATTACCAAGGTGCATTTTTTGTTTTTATTATATTTAAGACTTCCATCGACAGAGCTCCGATAGCCTAATGGCTAGACCGTTGGGTTCCTAGCGCGTGGTACTGGGTTCGAGTCCCGGCCGGAAAGGAAATCTTAAATGCAAATATATTTTTTTAATTTTATAATTCTTTTTTTTTATTTTTCCCTTTTGCGAAGTCAGTCAGTCAGTCTGACAGTCAATCAGTCAAGCACTCAGTCATTCAGTCTCAGTCAGTCAGTCCAGTCAGTCAGTCACTCAGTCAGTCAGTTAGTCCTTCAGCCAGTCAGTCAAGCAGTCAGTCATTTAGTCTCAGTCAGTCAGTCATTCAGTCAGTCAGTCAGTCAGGCAGTCAGTCAGTCAGTCAGTCGGTCAGTCCTGTGCAGTCAGTTAGTCACTAAAGCAGTCAGTCAGTCTCAGTCAGTCAGTCAGTCAGTCAGTCCAGTCCAGTCTCAGTCAGTCAGTCAGTCAGTCTCGGTCAGTCAGTCTGTCAGTCATCCTTATTCAGTCAGTCTGTCAGTCAGTCAGTCGGTCAGTCCTGTCCAGTCAGTCAGGTAGTCAAGCAGTCAGTCAGGTAGTCAAGCAGTCAGTCAGTCAGTGTCAGTCAGTCATTTAGTCATTCAGTCAGTCAGTGAAATAGCCAGTCAGAGAGTCAAGCAGTCAGTCAGTCAGTCTCAGTCAGTCAGTTAGTCAGTCAGTCAGTCAGTCAGTCAGTCAGTCCAGTCTCAGTCAGTCAGGCAGTTAGTCAGTCAGTCTCGGTCAGTCAGTGAGTCAGTCAGTCAGTATCAGTCAGTCAGTGAGTCAGTCTGTCAGTCAGGCAGTATCA
This sequence comes from Uloborus diversus, assembly GCF_026930045.1. Lineage (NCBI taxonomy): Eukaryota > Metazoa > Arthropoda > Arachnida > Araneae > Uloboridae > Uloborus > Uloborus diversus. The sequence continues at coordinate 304,907 of NW_026558549.1, read as the reverse complement.
GTCAGGCAGTAAGACTCCGCTCGACAGAACTCCGATAGCCTAATGGCTAGACCGCTGGTCTTCCAAGCGAGTGGCCTCGGTTCGAGTCCCAGCCGGAGCGAATATCTTCAATGTATATATTTCTTTTCTAATTTGAAAATTCTTTTTTTTTTCAATTTCTTTCCTTTGCAATTATTGATTATTTATGTAGGGAAGAAAATTCTGAGTCAGTTTAATTTTTCGACACGAAGATTTCAAAGTGTTTAACTAAACAATTAAAAAGGTGCATTTATTGTTTTTATTATATTTAAAACTCCCACCGACAGAGCTCCCATAGACTAATGGCTAGAGTGTTAGGCTTCCAAGCGAGTGGCCCTGGGTTCGAGTCCCAGCCTGAACGAAAATCTTCAATGTATACTTTTAGTTTCTAATTTGAAATTTCTTCTTCTTTTTTTTCAATTTTTCTCTTTTGCGAATATTGATTATTTATGTAGGGAGAAAAATTCTGAGTCAGTTTAATTATTCGACCTGTAAATTTCAAAGTGTTTGAATCAATAATTACCAAGGTGCATTTTTTGTTTTTATTATATTTAAGACTTCCATCGACAGAGCTCCGATAGCCTAATGGCTAGACCGTTGGGTTCCTAGCGCGTGGTACTGGGTTCGAGTCCCGGCCGGAAAGGAAATCTTAAATGCAAATATTTTTTTCTAATTTTATAATTCTTTTTTTTTTATTTTTCCCTTTTGCGAAGTCAGTCAGTCAGTCTGACAGTCAATCAGTCAAGCACTCAGTCATTCAGTCTCAGTCAGTCAGTCCAGTCAGTCAGTCACTCAGTCAGTCAGTTAGTCCTTCAGCGAGTCAGTCAAGCAGTCAGTCATTTAGTCTCAGTCAGTCAGTCATTCAGTCAGTCAGTCAGTCAGGCAGTCAGTCAGTCAGTCAGTCGGTCAGTCCTGTGCAGTCAGTTAGTCACTAAAGCAGTCAGTCAGTCTCAGTCAGTCAGTCAGTCAGTCAGTCCAGTCCAGTCTCAGTCAGTCAGTCAGTCAGTCTCGGTCAGTCAGTCAGTCAGTCATTGAGTCAGTCAGTCAGTCAGGCAGTCAGTCAGTCGGTCAGCCTTATTCAGTCAGTCTGTCAGTCAGTCAGTCAGTCAGCCTTATTCAGTCAGTCTGTCAGTCATCCTTATTCAGTCAGTCTGTCAGTCAGTCAGTCAGCCTTATTCAGTCAGTCTGTCAGTCAGCCTTATTCAGTCAGTCTGTCAGTCAGTCAGTCGGTCAGTCCTGTCCAGTCAGTTAGTCAGTCAAGCAGTCAGTCAGGTAGTCAAGCAGTCAGTCAGTCAGTGTCAGTCAGTCATTTAGTCATTCAGTCAGTCAGTGAAATAGCCAGTCAGAGAGTCAAGCAGTCAGTCAGTCAGTCTCAGTCAGTCAGTTAGTCAGTCAGTCAGTCAGTCAGTCAGTCAGTCCAGTCTCAGTCAGTCAGGCAGTTAGTCAGTCAGTCTCGGTCAGTCAGTGAGTCAGTCAGTCAGTATCAGTCAGTCAGTGAGTCAGTCTGTCAGTCAGGCAGTATCAGTCAGGCAGTAAGACTCCGCTCGACAGAACTCCGATAGCCTAATGGCTAGACCGCTGGTCTTCCAAGCGAGTGGCCTCGGTTCGAGTCCCAGCCGGAGCGAATATCTTCAATGTATATATTTCTTTTCTAATTTGAAAATTCTTTTTTTTTTCAATTTCTTTCCTTTGCAATTATTGATTATTTATGTAGGGAAGAAAATTCTGAGTCAGTTTAATTTTTCGACACGAAGATTTCAAAGTGTTTAACTAAACAATTAAAAAGGTGCATTTATTGTTTTTATTATATTTAAAACTCCCACCGACAGAGCTCCCATAGACTAATGGCTAGAGTGTTAGGCTTCCAAGCGAGTGGCCCTGGGTTCGAGTCCCAGCCTGAACGAAAATCTTCAATGTATACTTTTAGTTTCTAATTTGAAATTTCTTCTTCTTTTTTTTCAATTTTTCTTTTTTGCGAATATTGATTATTTATGTAGGGAGAAAAATTCTGAGTCAGTTTAATTATTCGACCTGTAAATTTCAAAGTGTTTGAATCAATAATTACCAAGGTGCATTTTTTGTTTTTATTATATTTAAGACTTCCATCGACAGAGCTCCGATAGCCTAATGGCTAGACCGTTGGGTTCCTAGCGCGTGGTACTGGGTTCGAGTCCCGGCCGGAAAGGAAATCTTAAATGCAAATATTTTTTTCTAATTTTATAATTCTTTTTTTTTTATTTTTCCCTTTTGCGAAGTCAGTCAGTCAGTCTGACAGTCAATCAGTCAAGCACTCAGTCATTCAGTCTCAGTCAGTCAGTCCAGTCAGTCAGTCACTCAGTCAGTCAGTTAGTCCTTCAGCCAGTCAGTCAAGCAGTCAGTCATTTAGTCTCAGTCAGTCAGTCATTCAGTCAGTCAGTCAGGCAGTCAGTCAGTCAGTCAGTCGGTCAGTCCTGTGCAGTCAGTTAGTCACTAAAGCAGTCAGTCAGTCAGTCAGTCAGTCAGTCAGTCAGTCCAGTCCAGTCTCAGTCAGTCAGTCAGTCAGTCTCGGTCAGTCAGTCAGTCAGTCATTCAGTCAGTCAGTCAGTCAGGCAGTCAGTCAGTCGGTCAGCCTTATTCAGTCAGTCAGTCAGCCTTATTCAGTCGGTCTGTCAGTCATCCTTATTCAGTCAGTCTGTCAGTCAGTCAGTCGGTCAGTCCTGTCCAGTCAGTTAGTCAGTCAAGCAGTCAGTCAGGTAGTCAAGCAGTCAGTCAGTCAGTGTCAGTCAGTCATTTAGTCATTCAGTCAGTCAGTGAAATAGCCAGTCAGAGAGTCAAGCAGTCAGTCAGTCAGTCTCAGTCAGTCAGTTAGTCAGTCAGTCAGTCAGTCAGTCAGTCAGTCCAGTCTCAGTCAGTCAGGCAGTTAGTCAGTCAGTCTCGGTCAGTCAGTGAGTCAGTCAGTCAGTATCAGTCAGTCAGTGAGTCACTCAGTCAGTCAGGCAGTATCAGTCAGGCAGTAAGACTCCGCTCGACAGAACTCCGATAGCCTAATGGCTAGACCGCTGGTCTTCCAAGCGAGTGGCCTGGGTTCGAGTCCCAGCCGGAGCGAATATCTTCAACGTATATATTTCTTTTCTAATTTGAAAATTCTTTTTTTTTTCAATTTCTTTCCTTTGCAATTATTGATTATTTATGTAGGGAAGAAAATTCTGAGTCAGTTTAATTTTTCGACACGAAGATTTCAAAGTGTTTAAATAAACAATTACCAAGGTGCATTTTTTGTTTTTATTATATTTAAAACTCCCACCGACAGAGCTCCCATAGACTAATAGCTAGAGTGTTAGGCTTCCAAGCGAGTGGCCCTGGGTTCGAGTCCCAGCCTGAACGAAAATCTTCAATGTATACTTTTAGTTTCTAATTTGAAATTTCTTCTTCTTTTTTTTCAATTTTTCTCTTTTGCGAATATTGATTATTTATGTAGGGAGAAAAATTCTGAGTCAGTTTAATTATTCGACCTGTAAATTTCAAAGTGTTTGAATCAATAATTACCAAGGTGCATTTTTTGTTTTTATTATATTTAAGACTTCCATCGACAGAGCTCCGATAGCCTAATGGCTAGACCGTTGGGTTCCTAGCGCGTGGTACTGGGTTCGAGTCCCGGCCGGAAAGGAAATCTTAAATGCAAATATATTTTTTTAATTTTATAATTCTTTTTTTTTATTTTTCCCTTTTGCGAAGTCAGTCAGTCAGTCTGACAGTCAATCAGTCAAGCACTCAGTCATTCAGTCTCAGTCAGTCAGTCCAGTCAGTCAGTCACTCAGTCAGTCAGTTAGTCCTTCAGCCAGTCAGTCAAGCAGTCAGTCATTTAGTCTCAGTCAGTCAGTCATTCAGTCAGTCAGTCAGTCAGGCAGTCAGTCAGTCAGTCAGTCGGTCAGTCCTGTGCAGTCAGTTAGTCACTAAAGCAGTCAGTCAGTCTCAGTCAGTCAGTCAGTCAGTCAGTCCAGTCCAGTCTCAGTCAGTCAGTCAGTCAGTCTCGGTCAGTCAGTCTGTCAGTCATCCTTATTCAGTCAGTCTGTCAGTCAGTCAGTCGGTCAGTCCTGTCCAGTCAGTCAGGTAGTCAAGCAGTCAGTCAGGTAGTCAAGCAGTCAGTCAGTCAGTGTCAGTCAGTCATTTAGTCATTCAGTCAGTCAGTGAAATAGCCAGTCAGAGAGTCAAGCAGTCAGTCAGTCAGTCTCAGTCAGTCAGTTAGTCAGTCAGTCAGTCAGTCAGTCAGTCAGTCCAGTCTCAGTCAGTCAGGCAGTTAGTCAGTCAGTCTCGGTCAGTCAGTGAGTCAGTCAGTCAGTATCAGTCAGTCAGTGAGTCAGTCTGTCAGTCAGGCAGTATCAGTCAGGCAGTAAGACTCCGCTCGACAGAACTCCGATAGCCTAATGGCTAGACCGCTGGTCTTCCAAGCGAGTGGCCTCGGTTTGAGTCCCAGCCGGAGCGAATATCTTCAATGTATATATTTCTTTTCTAATTTGAAAATTCTTTTTTTTTCAATTTCTTTCCTTTGCAATTATTGATTATTTATGTAGGGAAGAAAATTCTGAGTCAGTTTAATTTTTCGACACGAAGATTTCAAAGTGTTTAACTAAACAATTAAAAAGGTGCATTTATTGTTTTTATTATATTTAAAACTCCCACCGACAGAGCTCCCATAGACTAATGGCTAGAGTGTTAGGCTTCCAAGCGAGTGGCCCTGGGTTCGAGTCCCAGCCTGAACGAAAATCTTCAATGTATACTTTTAGTTTCTAATTTGAAATTTCTTCTTCTTTTTTTTCAATTTTTCTTTTTTGCGAATATTGATTATTTATGTAGGGAGAAAAATTCTGAGTCAGTTTAATTATTCGACCTGTAAATTTCAAAGTGTTTGA